>NC_040096.1:43401828-43701828 GCF_003369695.1 Bos indicus x Bos taurus | reverse complement strand
CACTGTTTCCCAGCCCAGACTACCTCCTAAAGATGAATTCCATCCCATTTTGAATCCCATCCTGTGTTGGTCAACTCTAGAGTATCTACAAATCTCCACAATCTTGCCTTGAAGTTATTTTGAACTAATTAAGCAGGACGAGCTCTAATCACTGGTTGATAGTCCCTGCTATCTATTATTTACTTTTATTCCCCCATGAAGCCTGATGTCTGGTAGGAAGTCTTTTATACTAAAATTTAATTACCTCTTCCACCCTAAGGGAGGTGTGCAAAACCCTGATAACAGAGTAAACACACGAAGGTTAGAGAAACTCATCTTCGCATGGTGTTTCCCGTCACCTGTCACTTGGAGGGGTGATGTTCTCTGCGGGTTTCCGCACGTGTCCGCGGTGAGCAGGACAAGAAGCACAGTCAGCTTGGAGGTGCCAGCTGGAGAAGCTAAAGTATGTCTTGATTCAATCCTTCAAACTGTGGTTTCCTCTCCTGGTTTGACATTTGTACACTGGCCATCTATCCTACCACTGATCATGCAATGAACAAAACACCAGTCATCAGCAACTCTATGTTTTCTTTTCCAGAAAGAAATGAGATTTGTTTCCCCAATGATATGTGGAAATTGGTCTCAATGGGTAACATCTGGCTCGTGCATGTACTGAACATGTATTCCGTGTGCTTCCTCTGCCAGGTGAAGTGCTGTACGTGACATAGATGTGAACATCACAGTTCCCGTCCTCACCTAGCTTGGCATCTACTTGGGGTGCCAAATCACGTCGTGTGTCCACTTCTCCTTTTTGCCTCTAGCGGCATCATCTCTGAGGAGATACTCATTATCTGAACAAGACCAACAATTGCTCCGTGAATCTGTATTTCTCTTCTTTCTGATACCCTGTTACCAGATCAATCTTCCTAAAAACAACATTAAACCTCCTTTCCAATCAAAACCTTCTAAGTGTACTTACTGGTGATTGAAATTTACTCTCTAGGCAGTCATTCCAAGCCAAAACTCCCCAACCCTAGGTCTTACTTTGTGACTCTTTCCTTATGCATCCGGTGTTCCAGCCTCACTGCACAACCCTCCTTCCTAACCACACGGTGCTTCTCTTTGTCCCATATGCTGTTCACACTGTTCCCTTTCCCTCAAGTGCTCTTCTGTTGCTCAGCAACCTATTCTTCTTTTGATGGCTTCGCTAAGCCCACATTCTCTACAAAATCCTTCCCGGTTGACCAGTCACAGCGGGAAGAAATCTCTTACCTTAAGCGCCACTCCCTTATAGTTACACTCCCCTAAGGCTTTGGTCATATTCTGGGTTTGACTCATCCGATCAGAACACATTCACTCAGTGTCTACCATGTGTCATATACTGGTGATACAATAATTAAAAATAAAACATGTTCACAAAAACTCATAATCAGGAGTAGAAGACAAGCAAGCAATTAACAAGTCAATGTGACAAGATGCTTTGTGTCAAGTTTCTCAGCCTTGGCACTATGGACATTTTTGAGTCAGATAATTCTTTGTTGTATGTGTGTGGAGGAGTCCTGTGTGTATGTGTATGTGGCGGGGGAGTCCTGTGAATTACTGGATGTTTAGCAGCATCTCTGGCCTCTGCCCACTAGATTTCAGCAGCATGCCCCAAGTTGTGAAAACCTCAAATGTCCCCAAACATTGCTAAACATCTGCCGGGGCCAAAACTGTGCCTCGTTGAAAACCACTGCATTGTAGGATTTCACAAAATATGAGGTGCATAGGAAGGCAGGCCTGGGAGATAGCGTTTTACCAAGGATGTTATGCAGTAGACCCTGAAGGATGAGAATGTAGGTGGCCTGGGGCATACCCAGGCTATAGTGAAGACATGGAGATCAAACACTGAATGACATCCCTGAGAATCTTAGAGGACAGTGGAAGCTATATACTGATGGCATAGAAGGGGAAAAGGAGAGGCTGGAAGGAGCAGGGCTTCATAGTATAAAGCATTCATTATATAACATCAGATCAACATGGTGGCAGAACTAGAAAGGATCTTAGAAATTGATGAGGTTGATTTCTTTCTATTTTATTTCACAAGTGAAGCATCTAGGAAAGAAGAAAGTGCAAAGCAGAACTGGGGCTGAATTTCTCTACTTTTCACACGTCGAGTCAGCAGCTTCTTAACCAGGTAGAGCCTCAGCTACCTCACCTGTCAAACACGATAGTAAGTGCTGCCCTAGAATTTTTTGTGAAGGACAGGGAAGTAGCACTGTGCTTCCCATGGTTACGTAATCCATGTCAGTTTCCTTTCCCCCCTTCCTTCTCAGGATTGAACTGTGCTATGAAAGAGAGCAAGACTGTCTCTTAATCACCAATGCAGAATCTAAACCACAGTGCGACAGACTGAACAGCTTTCAATGTTGTGGTAGATTAAAGGTGGCCATAAATTCTGTGCTGCTTCTCCCATGAGGAGGTGGGCATAGTAGCAAAGAAGGTAAAAACAAGTGGCGTCTATTTCACCTTCCCTTGAATCGAGGATGGCCTTGTAGCTTGCTTGAATCAATAGGAAGAGGCAGAAGTCATGCTGTAAACTTTTCTGCCCAGTTGTTAAGTAGCCGGGTAACTACGATGTTTGCCTTCATGATGTCCAGCTGCCATGTAAGAAATGTCACCAGCCTGAGACCCACTGCAGCCTGTACTAACCATGTAGCAAAGCTACATGCAAGAAAACCCAACACTCTGATAGCCTACGCCCGTGGGCCAGGTGAATGCTGACACACTGTCTCAGGGGAGACCAGAAGGAAAGCTCTCTAGCAATCCACAGACTCATGAGCAATATTAGCTCATTGCTATTGGAAGCTACTTATTTGGAGGCCCCTCCTGGTATACAGCAGTAGATAATTAAAACAGCCACATACAAAAAAATTGGAGGATATAGCTAGTATTGGAGGGTTGTTAATCATATAAAAAAAGATAAATCTGTAGGACTTTGAACAGTCAAAAATGTTTTAGAAGATGTCAGATTTAAGCGGTAACTTAAAGGAGATATGGTTAATATTTTAAATATTAAGTAAGTATGGAATCATTTTTGTTACTCATAACTTTACACTTCTTTCAACTATTACAAAATTTTCAAACATACATACAAGTTAAAACAATAGTAGATATCCATATAATTTCTCCCTAAATTCAACAATTGTTAATATTTGCTAATTGTGGCTCAAACTATAAACATGCACATATATAGTTTTGGGAAACATTTGGAGATACACAGTAGACATCATGACACTTTTTAAAAATTGTGATAAGACATATATAACAAAACATTTACCATCTTGACCATTTTAAGTGCACATTTCAGTAGTAAACACATTATATCATGGTGCATTTACTCTCAAGATTATCATCTTGCAAAACTGAAATTCTATACCCATTAAACAATAAGTCCCTATTCCCCTGGCAATTACCAGTCCACTCCTGGCCCCTATGAAACTGACTATTTTAGGTACCTCATTTAAGTGAAATCATACTACATTTGTCTTTTTATGACTGACTTATTTCGTTTAGCATAATGTCCTCAAGGTTCACACACGTTGCAACATTTGTCAGAATTTCCTTTCTTTTAAGCCAGAATAATAGTCCCTTGTATGTATACACATTTATTTAGTTATTCGTCTGTTGCTTTCACCTGTTAGCTACAGTGAAAAAATGCTGCTATGAACAAGGGTGTACAAATCTCTTTGAGACTCTGCTTTCAACTCTTTTGGGTATATACACTGAGGTGGAATTGCTGGATCATAGGGGAAGACATTATATTCCTAAGCACTTCAACATGTGTGATTGACCAATGATGGTTCTAAGCTACATAAGTCTTTCTTTTTACTGGTTAAAGGTTCATACTATATAGCAGCTGTTAGGTGATACTCTGGTTTGTATTCTAGCTTTTCCATTCACTGGATGTATGGCTGCAAACAAGCTACTTAGCTTTGCTAAGCCTTGGTTTCATCATCTATAAAACAGGGTAATGACAACACACCTACCTCATGGAAACGTTGGGAACACTTAAGAAAAGAACACAGCAAAAGCACTCAGCACAGTGCCTAACAGAGTGTATGGTCTCAGAACACTTTGCTGTGATGAAATACTTCTGCCATGGAGCAAACTCATGTTGCTTTATCATCAATAGTACTGAATAGCCATTTGCTATATTCCTCTCTTGTCATTTTCAGATGTTCTTTAAATGGAAAGCTAGCCTTTTCATTAGTATGCTTTCTTTTTCAGTGTAACTTGCTTTGCTTAAATCCTCCAGGAAGGTTTGCATTCTTTTTTCCCCACTTACACCTATACAAAACCTGAAATCTGCTTAAATTGGAATGCACAAGCTTTTATGGAATTTTAGAAAGAACTGTAGAAGGTACCTACTCAAACTTCCTCATCCACTTATTCAAGTTCTGCTTGAATACGCACATCACAGCTCAGCTCCCCGCCAGTTCTGAGGTCTTGATGTGACTGCTGTCCCTCAGATTGAGGGACATACCTGCCCCTTCTGGCTTGTTCCTGGGGTACTGAAGAGGGACTTCCTGTTTTAGATGAGAGAGGAAGCAAATGCCCTCTAAAATCCCTTCTAACTCGGAATACATGACATACTTTCTTTACACTAAAGCATGCACAAGATAGCCTGCAACTATCTCCAGTGATAGTTCAGGATTAGATTGCCTCTCTTCATGACATTCGACAATTCAGATGAGAACCAATGCAAGAGCTTGTATGAAGTGAAATGGATTGAATTTACTTTATTAATCAACACTGTGACTAGAACAATCATGCAAACTAGTATAGATTCCCCTATACTAATGTTTGTTCAGAGCCAAAGGGAAATTATTTGGGGCTTAAAAGTAATATCTCAAGAGAGAAAATCCGAGTTCATGATTCTGCAGGGTGAGAGCCTCTCTGAGTCTGCAAGATTGTGTATTACCACCCTGGCCCTCATGTGATCTACTTTACACAGCTAAACCCAGGTAGCACTAGAAAAAGAAATCCATCAATTGTTGATCAATGCATTTTCCACTTGCAGGATGATATATATTTCAGGAAAGCACTCAATACATAAGTCATGCATGAGAAAAATCTATTGACTTCATTCATACCAAACCCGTTGTACAAATTTTAAATTGCTGACCTAAAATTTGAGGCACAATTTGGCAATTAAGGTAACTGATGCATATTCAATGCTCAGTGAGCTCCTTTCTTTCAGATGATTCTGAGAATCACTAATTCTACTTAAAAGACAAAATAGAAGGGAAAAGTAAAACAATGTATAAAAGATCATTTCTCACATGAATGTGCCCTGCAAAATTGCAAAAGGAAGTTGCAATTTTAACTTTTCTGAGATACTTGTTCCACATTGAGGTTATAAATGAGTAAACCAGACACTGTCACCAACTGGGACCTTTAGTCAGTACTGGTACCAAAAGAGCTCTGTTACAGTTGGGAAATCTGAAACTAATAAATCTCATGCACATTTTTCACTAACTGAATTCTCAACAAAATTCAAAATCCAAGTTTCTTTGACCAACTCTTACTCTCACTTGATTGTGGATCTCTTCTCCTTACTCCACTCCTTAACTCATTTCCAATCTGCTAATAATTCCAATTATGTTGTCCAAGAAGCATTTCAACACTAAACTACTGCTCATTCTCCATATCCCTTTAGCATTTACACATATAGTTTTTCATCATTTCATCTTGCCATTTGGTGCTATCAACTTTTATTTAGATCTTTAATAAATACTGTATCTCTATAAGCAGATTATAAACTTCATTAAGGTATGGATGGGGTTTCTATTTTTTTATTAGCCTTTAATAAATATGGCTGCTATTGGCTGGCAAAGATGATTAAAATTAATGCATAAAATATTATTTTTATTGCTTCATTTTTTAAAAAGAAAGCTTTCTTTTGCCACAAATTAGGCTTGAGTTTATGAGCAAACCAGGTCAGATTTTGCTAAAGTTTAAACAGTAAAGTTAGAATCTTTACTTGTCATTCAAATTGTGCTAGCACAGGAGTTCCATATTCCATTCAACATGTTTTTAATATTCTGCTGCAGATACACCATTCATTATATGTACAGATAATATTCTACACGTAGGTGATATTCTATCATCCAATCAGAGTATGTTTTTTACATTCAGAGGCCAATGGGAAGGGGTAATTTTAAATAATAATAACCACCACCACCACGTGTTGATTCTCAGTATGCATCAGGTACTTCTAATATGTTATTTCTAATTCTTATCCCAATCTTATATACAGACACAATTATCATTTCACAGAGGAGACACTGAAGGTCTCCTTGCACTGACACCCAATAAAGAATGGATCTAAGACTTTAACTCAGTTCAGTGCAATTCAAAAGCCTTGTTATTTACACTACATGAAAATAACTTAGGTTTTGGAGATCTGTTACTTAAAACAAACATTTATACCAAAATGGATATACCTTGTATCTGATGGTCACTAAGTTTATATCCCGTGTTTGGACACACTGTTTGAATCGGCCTAAGAGTTTATCTCTTATCACCTAAGAATCTATAGTCAGACACTTATTTTTAAAGTGGCCTAGTAGGTTCAGTGAAATAATGCCATATATAACATTTTGAGACCCAAGGGGAACAAAAAAGTCAGGAAACAGTCAAATAACATAAATCAACAACAAGAAAAATGTGGTACTTCAGGCTATATATATTGGAAACACTGCCTCTATAGACTCTGAATAGAGTTCAACAAATTATGGGTAATGTTTGAAAGGTAAAAGAGAAACAATGCTTTAAATATAGCAAATATGATCCACAGGAACACTTAAATAAAAATATCATATCACAATTATACAGATTCCTAGTTTCCAAAGTCAAAAGTGGGCATGATTCTTTGGTACTATGCCTCTAGTCATCACTCATCACTTAAAGTAATCCCCAAAGAGTGCCATAGTGGGGCATTTCAAGCTTAAAGTTCTGATGACTTAAAGTAAGTAATGGCAGGGATCATATCAAGTAATTACAACTGGCCCTTTAGTTGTAAATACCTATTGGTGTCACAGCTACTGATGGCAGGCATATACACTGAATTTTTTTACAATACTGACATCATTTTATATTCACAGGATCTTAAAGAAAAGAGTTGTTGTTCAGTCAATATGTCACGTTGACTCTTTGTGGCCCCATGGACTGCAGCAGGTCAGGCTACCCTGTCCTCCACCATCTCCTGGAGTTTGCTCAAGTTCATGTCCATAGATAAGAATACCCTATAGCAAAGCCTTTTGTACTCCAGGAACTAACACTGCCTGGATGAGGAGCAGAACACAAACTTCATATACTAATTCTACCGTCAGGAATTGCGCTCCACAGAGGTGTCCTGGTAGTTGGTATCTAAATACTCACTCTGACTCGTTTTCCTCTTAGAGGATCACTTTAGATGGCACTGTGATTCAATAAACCACTGGGATACAGCATTAACTCTCAGTGTGTTAGAACTTGAATATCCATTCATATTACAATCAGGGGACTCAAATGATAGATTGTTTCTGGATCAGAGTTTCTCTAGTCAAGAATATTTTTATCTGATGAGAATGACTATTTTGACTTTGAGATATAAAACCCATAGAGATACTAATTCAAAGCCATTTAATCTGATCTCCATGCATTCCGACACTCCACTGCTACATCCTAGCTATTCTTTATAGGGAAAAACTTATTGTACTGCCAAAAACACCCCCTGCCACCTCGAATGACAAGAGCATTCATGCATTTTCATGAGCTCATTTCAGGATAGGAAAAGCAAGTTCCACAATTCCCAAAAAACACATTAAGACACTAGAATATTCTAAATGGATGCTGTAATTAAAGGACCAACTACCATAATCCTATGTATAATGACTAATAATAGGAAATCATAAACTCAAATGTCTATGAGTTAATAAAATTATGAACAGCTTCTCCTACCCCTCCTCCCAAAGTTGTGTATGTATGTATCCAAGGCTTTTGTGCTTCACTTGACTTTGTTTCAAGCATCCTTACAACTGAGAAATATAATTATCCCACACACATTCAAGTACAGAGTTTCACTTCAAAGCCTGGGAGAATCAATAACCACAGCATAAAGAAAATAAACTTGTCAACCTACTTCATAATGTGTAATACATATCAAAAATAATACTGAAGACATGATCGGGTAATTTAAAATTACAAATAATATTTCTATGGTCAAAATCTTTAAGCAGTAAAAATGCCAACTCAATGTTGCAATTTTTTAATCCAAGTAGTAATTAGAATATAGCAATTTAGGGAAAAAACACATTACTCCTGTTGTTACAAGAGCCCACAGGTGTGATTATCTAGCGGAATATTTCACACACATACACACAAAAAATTGTGATTTTTATCAACCAAGCTGTAAGGAAGTGTGAAGAAAACTGCAAGTCTCATTACAAATGCAACCTGAGGAAGAACATCAAGAAATCCATCCGTGGAAATTGAGACATAGCTAAGAAAACAGAAATAAAGGGCAAATTACATAACAGTAGTAGCAATTTTCACAATAAATAATAATTACATACATTTTCTTAAAGCTTTTCTCATTTGAAGAGACCTCTGATTGATTTCTTAATAGTTCCACATTCTCCCCTGGGTTTCCCATGTGGCTCAGTGGTAGAGAATGCTCCTGCCACTGCAGACGACACAGGAGACCCAGGTTCAATCCCTGGATCAGGAAGACCCCCTAGAGCAGGAATGGCAACCCACTCTAGTGTTCTTGCCTGGAGAATTCAACAGACAGAGGAACGTGACAGGCTAGAGTCAGTGATGAAAGTGGAAGTGTTAGCAGCTCTCGTCTCTGACTCTTTGCAACACCATGGACTATAGTCCATCATGCTCCTCTGTCCATGGAGTTTTCCAGGCAGGAATACTGTAGTGGGCTGCCATTTCCTTCTACAGGGGATTTTCCCAACCCAGGGATCACACCAGTGTTTCCTGCATTATAGGCAGATTCTTTACTGTCTGAGCCACAGTCCATGGGGTCACCAAGAGTTGGACACAACTGAGCAACTCAGCACGCATGCACAACATTCTCCCATAACGATACTATGTGATGCCACATGTTCTAACCACTGTACTTCAACACATCAAATGTGTTAATGTTGCTCTAAGGCAGCCTCCCTTTCTTGAAACCACTCAAAAATAAAAATTTTGAAATATAACCTTCCTTGTGTTACCCACATTATTCAGCCTTCCCCCAAAACATCAAGCCCTTTACCCACCCCCCCACCCCCGCCACACTTAGGCATATATTCTCTGCCTTGTCCCTGATGAACTCATGTTCATCCTTCAGGATCCCTCTCAAACAATATCTTGCATTCTCTCTTAGGCCAAGTTTCACCTTTACACTTACTCATGGGTCTTAACAATCAAGTGTGTGTCTCCACCACCAGACTGAATTCCTGGGATACAGATATTGGTTTTCATTCCTTTTTTTTTAATATCCAAATCTATCATGGCTATAATAATTACTCACTAAGAGTTGGATGAATGGGATAGAAGCATGCGTGAATAGCAAGGTCTCTACGTTTCAGTTCACATTCTGGTGTTTTGACTTTGATGCTACAACAAGAATTGGTGCTGAATTACTGAATCTGGATGATACAAATTTGGTAGTATCCAAAGGACCTACTGCTTCTTGGCACCAGGAATTCCAATTAGAAGTTGCAGGTTATGTAGGTTCAGTGCTATACCTAATGGGTACTTACTGCTTTTACTCTTTACTAAAGAGAAAATCATACTTATGACCAATAATAAACCAAACCGAACTCACACATACAATGTATTCTTGTATAAACAGGGCTTTTGATTAAACAAACACTGTAGTCAGTAAGTAGGCAAACTGAGATGTGAGTGCTTACTGCAGTGTTCATGTGCTTTTCAATATGTACATGGTTTATATTTGGATTGTTAATTTTTCTCTTTTCTTCCCTTATCATTCAAAATACAGAGAACATCTTGCCAAAGGGCAGCTGAAACAGGGCAATGATGACATTCCAAAGAATATCTCCAAACGCAGTAAGAGACCTCAACATTAGTACTCTGAGACACCCTTTAAGACTCAATAAACTTCTGTCTCACTCTTTTAAAGAGGAAAGCAAGTCCATCCCAAAGATGCTAAGTCAGTTTCATGGCAGCATTCTGCAGCATCACATGCTTAGATGGTGCAAACCCAAGTCACCTAGCCCTCATCACTGAATGCAAAATCTAACCTAATTCATTTGAAGTCTAGAATTTAAGGAAGAAGGCCGAGGGCAGAGTGATCCTAAGTACATAAGCAAAGACCTATGAGAGGATAGGGAGAGATGTCAATTCTTCCTAGGACCCACATTGCTCTCTAGAAGCATTTCTCTGTGGACTGTACATTTCATTCCACTGAATTTCGGTCAGTTCCATGGTAGACAACACTATCCGTCTTATTCCATCTTTTTAAGAAGGACTTGATGAGGTGACACAGGACTGACTCTTAAAAACACATTACCTGCTATGTGAGGCATTGTGTGACAGGAAGAACTATCTTAGTGACAGGCGCCTGCCAGCAGATTTGTTGATTTCATGGTCACTTCATTTAAAGTAACAACAGGGCGAAATATGCCATCTGATAATCTGTTTGAATGTCGCCTGTGAAAAGCACTTAACATTTCTGCCAGTTACCAGGACTACAGAATCTGTTCTTCAATATGTGAGGGTCTGTCTTCCTCTTTACTCATTTTTGTCAATTCTCTGCCCCTATCTCCTCTTTCCTCAGAGGAAATCCCCCAGTAATTTTTTTGGAAATAGCTTATATAGAGAAATTTGGCATCAAGGATAAATAACTCTCCTTTAAGCCCCACTTTTTAAAGATGTAAAGACTCTGCCTGCCAATGTGGGAAACAAGATACGCAGGTTAGATCCCTGGGTCGGGAAGTTCTCCTGGAGGAGGGCATGGCAATCCACTGCAGTTTTCTTGCCTGGAGAATCCCATGGACAGAGGAACCTGGGGGGCTGCAGTCCATGCAGTCACAAAGAGTTGGACATGACTTAGCACGCATGTACACATGTATTATACAGTTCGAGACTACTAGCTGAGAAAGAGATGGTGGGCCACGTTTCAGCTTTCCACAGGCTACCCTTTTAAAAACGTCACTTAACATCTCTCAAGTCCATCAAGGGTGAGATGTGTAGGCATGGATACTATACCCTTCATTTTCTACATGTTAGCTTGAGAAAATAATAATTTCAAGCACCTGAACTTCACATTTTCATGCATTTTATGACTATTTTTTTATTCTTTTTTTAAAACTGAAGTAGGACTTCCCTGGTGGCTCAGATAGTAAAGATTTCGCCTGCAATGTGGGAGAGCTGGGTTCGATCCCTGGGTTGGGAAGATCCCCTGGAGGAGGGCATGGCAACCCACTCCAGTATTCTTGCTTGGAGAATCCCATGGACAGAGGAGTCTGGCGGGCTACTGTCCACAGGGTCGCAAAGAGCCAGACAGGACTGAGCACAGCACACAGAGTGGATTTACAACACTGTGCTAACTTCTGCTATACACCTGAGTGATTCACTTATACATCCATATACCTGTTATTTTTCATAGTCTTTTTCATTTTGCTTTATCACAGGACAGTGAACAGAGTTCCCCGAGCTACACAGTAGGACTTGTTTTTTTATCTCTTTCTTTATTCTTATACTAATAAAACCAAAACCAAACTGGATCATACGAAGGACCTGAGAGCCATGATTGTCTATTCATCACCTTCCGTCACATTCCAGCTTGTGCTGGAGTGACCCTCCTCCTTGTACAGGGCAAGGTGTGTAAGGATAACAATTTCTCCCAACTCCATGGCTAGCTGAGGATTAGGTTTTTACATGCTGGGGGAAGGAAGACTCATTGAAAATAATTATCACCATGTTAATCACAGTAACAATTTGATCTTACAAAGCATTTTGCAGTCCATTTTAAAAATTAAGCAGTAAAAGTAAAAATCTTCTAAAAGGAAGTGGCAGTGACACTTGCCAAAAGAATCGCTTCTTTCAAGTGGAAGAGCCTATAGAAAAATCATCATCTAGGTACAGCCAGCCTCTGAAAAAAGGGTTCACTCCACACTGCTTGACAACATCCTGCAGCCTTCCTGGATATCTAAAAATTATCTGTACCAACTGTCTTTTATCCTAATTGCTTAGAATCATACACCCACCAACACCTCAGCTAAGCTGCACGGCCCACACACCCGAGAGCTGCTGCCTGGACATCGACATGCGGGAAGCTTTTTAAACAGCATTAAATATGAACCAGAAACAGCCCAGTTAAAATTTACACTTTCTTTGAAAGATTTTTTGACATATTCAATGCTTGTGAAGCTGAGGGGCTGACGGCCCTAGTCAAATACAGTTGAGTGAGCAGCCCGCAAGCCTCCCAACCCTCCACCTCCAGGGCAGGTGAACCGTGACACAGAGGGACAAACCTCTCCTGCCTTCTCCACTCATTTTTCAGAAAATATAAAAAGAGACAAAAAAATACTTCCTTCAAACTATTGTTTGATGATTTCTTTGTTTAAATAAATGTCTCAATAGAAGTAGGCTGTGGTAGCAATTGGCTCCTCCCAGGCTTAATCTAAATCTCTTAGAATCAGTTAATTTCTCAAGAAATTTCTCCCAAGTGTGATAGCTGGCTCATCTAAGCTTTTTTTTTTTTTTTCTTACAGTATGTTTTCTTTTATAATTTTCAATGACCCTTTTTCATTTAAAAAAACCACTTTACAGCTCTTAGCACTATTTACCAAGGATATGAAGAAAAATGCCAGATTTATATACGTAAAGACTTTATCCTTAACACTGTAACTAGAGGACTTTTAATAGAGTTTTATGCCATTGCATTAATTTGTTTAAAAAGCTTTTGTTCAAAACTTCCCAGTGTGTTGTGGCAAATATTTGTGGTTATTTTGATGACATGCTTAAAAGATGAAATGATCAGCTGGGAAAGGTATTTAAGAAGCATCCCTCTAAACCAAAAGGAATGAATTTTCAAGTTTCACTAAATAAGATGTGGTGTACCGCTGCTGTGGTTTATTCATTATATATATATATATATATATAAATTTTAAATAATTGAAGAGCCCCTTCAGCAGATTTCCAAACTTCATCACACTCTTCAGAACTGAATACCTGTGAAGCGTCCTGATATTTGGCATTTGGTGTAAACTATTGTGTGAACCCAAGCTTCACCACTTCCATTTTCTGCCATCTGGAGGATATTGAAAATAAAATAAAGACCCAAAAGTGTCTGGTTTTGTGGTTGGGGGGTGGGGTGCACCCAAGGTATTAAGTTATTCAAACACCAGTAATGTATGATATTGCACATTCCCACTGTCACAGCCTTTGTTGAAAAGGATTTCCCTGACCTTTCCTGTAACCAGCAAACAAATAAGCCCTCTCTCTCAGCAGGAGAGAGGCACTGGTCCATTAGATCATTAAGCAGTTCTATTCAGATACCCCCCATTCTCCTGTCCTTGGCCCTGAAGAGGGAACTGGCAGTGGTCCAATCAGTCAGAGAGAAGGCAGGCAAATGTGATTGCGTACAGGGTAGCCTGAAATGTCTCAGCAGGACCCGAGTCGTGGCGCAGACAGCACTGAGGGGAGGATGGGGCACTACATGAGGGGTAGTGTTCCAACAACGGAAGGCTGGTGTTGCAGCCTGCCAAACAACGTAATGACTCACCCAGGCAGGAAAATATTACCACCGTGGGGATATTTGGATCGTCTCAGTCTGAGAGTAATTAGGGACTAAACTACAACAGCATGCTTCAGTGATGAAATGAGAAAATAAGCAATACCTCTGTCAAGTTCTGATTGGTGAGTATTAAATGAATATGGGCTTCTATCATCTCCGACCACAAACTAGGAACTTGCAGCAGATTGTCAGAATGGAAAACTATTTCCACATTTTCATGAAATAAGACAGCACTCAAACGCATGTGTGCGTGCATACACATACACACACACACACACACACACAAACATGGTGAGGTGAAAAATGTTACAGTTGGCGGAGTTTTAGGGAAAATCATTACCACAATTATATAATTCATTTCTATAGCAGGCGTTTGCTCATCCCGAAGCTTTTTCCATCCCTAATTACACTGTCTGCAAAGAGGGAAAAATGAGTCCAGAATGGCAAATGCTAACAATGTCATTTTATTAATAAGAAAGATATACAACCTCCAAAATAAAAAGCACATGTGTTTAATGAATTTAGGTAATGGAATTATTTTACTTATTAGTACCAGTTGCATAGATGTAAATTCTCTGGCAAAGAGGACAAATGTTAATTTTTATTTCTTTGTATTTTCAAATTGCGGACAATTTGTATTCATTAGACAATGTAAAAACCTCTTTTCCCTTATAATTGTAAAGTGACATTATAATTAAATTGGATAACCTCAGCAGCATCTGCAAGTTAGGAATCACTTACAGGCTGGCTGGCCAAAGCCCAGGCACATTAAGCCACCAAACAGAGTTGCACATCAATAACCCTTCACTGCAATGGCCAGGTCAGCACCTCAGTCACGCAGAGAGAAAGATTATTCAGCCTAAAAGGCCCTAGAAGGTCAGGAATAAGAATGTCTTCTCAGATGAGCCCTTCACCAGATTCTTCCAGAGTCCTACTCTGAAGCTTGAATGCACACTTGTTTGACTTCCTTCACTGAGACTACCTTCCCCACCCACTTCCATCACATTCCAAAAAAAAAAGTAAATAATACCTTCCTCATAGACCAGTCTCACCAAATCAGAATGAGAGGCAAACACAAATTATCTCTCTTCTCAATATGAACAACCTCTATTAGGCCAGGTTAATAAACTCTAATAGATGTAAGGGCTAATATAATATTCAGCTATTGACATAAACATAAATATAAATTTCAAAGAAAATAACCTACTTTAGGAAAACTACCTGTGCAATAAAAATTAATGAACTCCAAATGATTTTGCACATCTCCACCAAATTGCATTTTCAGGCTCACATCTTCAGGACATGCTGGGTGGTTTGATGCATTCCCACAATTCATCTTCCTGCTAAGCCAATTTTAATTTAAATGCAATTAAAGGCTCAAAATGAACATTATGTATTAGATAAAGCCCCGAATCTGCAGACTATCATAAATATGATTTTCAGAGAAATTAATTACAAGCCATTAGGGTACAAGTCATCTTACTGAAAATGTTGAGTTAAACTGCAGAATTAGTTTGTTCGTTCCATTAAATGTTAAATACTGATTTTGAGCTTTGTATCAATTTAATATCACTAGGTCAGTTTATGAGAAAAATGTTATTTATAGCTAGAAATTCTAACGTGTCTTAGTGTATCTTACTAGTTAAATCATAGACATCCTTGGAAAGAAATAAAAATAACCTTAAGTGAGCTTTAGTCAAATATTAACTTTATATGCTAATTTTTTATTTCATAAATTAAGTATTATTTTTATACCCTAGATTTTTTCCCCCCAAAAGATTTCACATTCATTTTGGCTGTAAACTGAAGAAAATGGGGGAAATGTTACAATTGCGTTTAAATGAAATATATAATGACGGTCTAATAAACCAAAAGCCCACCACCACCACCCGTGCCTTACTCCTAGGCAAGCACACCACAAGCAAGCCAAGAAATCAAACATCCTTCTACTAACCCTGAACTACCCAGTCAGAGAATATCAGACACACAAGAAGCAGAGCCTTTTTTTCTAAATTACTGCATCAACTTGAACTTTTGGTAACCACAGTTATTCAAGGATGATATAATAATATAACTCACTGATGGAAAGAATTTGGAGAATCCAACAAAACCCAGTAGTGTTTGTACTACTGATCTATTCATTCAATTAAAAATAAGATGGTGGCAATTTTAAAATGTTATAAAACTTGGGTACAGTTGTAATCAATCTCTCCATTTCTAATTTATTTTTTTAAAAAAACTTCCCACAAACTATTCATTAGTTGTAAAATATAAATATATATATATATATATAAAATCATAAAATAACATATGATTTTTTGAAAAATCAAGCATAACTCTTGACTTCCAAAAAAGTCATAAAGCTAGCAAAAGCTCCACTCACAGTTAAAATAAACAGTTTGGGAGGAATATGACATTTCCCTTTCTCAGTCATTTCAAGACGAGACCCTCCTATCTAGATTAAAGTCAGTTGCTTCTACATTTATTCCCACAGTGGTATTTCATTAAAAACAGAATTGCCTTAAAGGATTTAGACAAATTTGGCAAGTGAGTCATTCTAATTACTTTCCTTTCTGATTAAGTAAATATAGTTAATGTATAAGGCAAAGTGGACTGTTTATATAACAATTTATGAACAAATTATAATATTATTTATTTGGAACACAATAATGATTCAAGAGGGTTTCCCTAGTGGTTCAGCAGTAAAGAATCCTCCTACAATTCAGGAGCCACAGGAGACTCAGGTTTGACCTCGTGGCAATCCACTCCAGTACTCTTGCCTGGAGAATCCCATGAATGAGGAATCTGGTGGGTTACAGTCCATAAGGTTGCAGAAGAGTCAAACACAACTGAAGTGAGTTAGCATGCGTGCACGCATGCAATGATTAAAAAAAAAAAAATGCCTATTCCTTCCCTCCACTTTATCCACTGGATTAGCCCTAATCCCACACTTAAAAAAAATTATCACAGCTCTCCTCTAGCTCCTAAATCCTTCCCTTTCTCCAGGGCAATGTGGCTATTTGCCTAGTTACTTATTGCCTCTTGTCTCTGTCTGCTTCAAGACAGACCCATACCAATTTCTGGACATTAAGAGAAAACTACAGAAGAAATGGCAATTTCATGTGATGGAGGTATTAATTAATGCAATGCTGATAATCATTTTGCACATATATAAGTGTACCAAATCAACACATGGTATACTCTAGTCTTAAACAATATTGTATGTCAATTATATCTCAGTAAATCTAGAACACACCCAGATACTTGTATATAATTGGAATTGAGTGTACTGTAGCTGCCTATGATATCTGAAATTCTGACTGTTTCCAAATGAGACAGTAAAATTCCGTATTACTTAGTATCTATCTGCCTGTATGTGAAATTTACATAATAGTTTTACCAACTCTGGAAACATTTGTTATAACAGATATTTTCAAATATGGGGAGGCACTGTTATACAAAAAGAAATAAATACACACACAGGGAGTCTCTTACCTTAAAGTATTTCCTCATTGCTTGATTACATATACCATGCTGTGCTGTGCTGTGCTGTGCTCTGCTTAGCAGCTCAGCTGTGTCTGACTCTCTGCGACCCCATGGACTGTAGCACATCAGGCTCCTCTGTCCATGGGGATTCTCAAGGCAAGAATGCTAGCATGGATTGTCATGCCCTTCTCCAGGGAATCTTCCAAACCCAGGGAGTGAACCCAGCTCTCCTGCACTGCAGGTGGATTCTTGACTGTCTGATCCACCAGGGAAGCCCATGAATACAGGAATGGGTAGCCTATCCCTTCTCCAGGGGATTTTCCGACCCAGGAATTGAACTGGGGTCTCTTGCATTGCAGGAGGATTCTTTACCAGCTGAGCCACCAGGGAAGCCCTTACATATAATAAACTTAATTAATGTCATTTTGCTATTTAAAAATAAGTGGCTTGAGCTAAAATACTAGTAGTACTAATAATTTCTCTATGAGCAAATGTTCAAAAAATAACAACTGGGTCCATGTCACATATGTAGCACTGATAAAACATCATGTTTTATTTTTAATCTAAATTCCTTAAGACTAGAGATCTCCTCAAGAAAATTAGAGTAACAGAAGCAGAAGATATTAAGAAGAGGTGGCAAGAATACACAGAAGAACTTTTACAAAAAAGATCTTTACAACCAAGACAATCATGATGCTGTGATCACTCACCTAGAGCCAGACATCCTGGAATGTGAAGTCAAGTGGGCCTTAGAAAGCATCACTATGAACAAAGTGAGTGGAGGTGATGGAATTCCAGTTGAGCTATTTCAAACCCTGAAAGATGATGCTGTGAAAGTGTTGCACACAATATGCCAGCAAATTTGGAAAACTCAGCAGTGGCCACAGGACTGGAAAAGGTCAGTTTTCATTCCAATCCCAAAGAAAGGCAATGTCAAAGAATGCTCAAACTACTGCACAATTGCACTCATCTCACACGCTAGTAAAGTAATGCTCAAAATTCTCCAAGCCAGGCTTCAGCAATACTTGAACTGTGAACTTCCAGATGTTCAAGCTTATTTTAGAAAAGACAGAGGAACCAGAGATCAAATTGCCAACATCCGCTGGGTCATGGAAAAAGCAAGAGAGTTCCAGAAAAACATCTATTTCTGCTTTATTGACTATGCCAAAGCCTTTGGCTGTGTGGATCACAATAAATGATGGAAAATTCTGAAAGAGATGGGAATACCAGACCACCTGACCTGCCTCTTGAGAAAACTATATGCAGGTCAGGAAGCAATAGTTAGAACTGGACATGGAACAACAGACTGGTTCCAAATAGGAAAAGGAGTACATCAAGGCTGTATATTGTCACCCTGCTTATTTAACTTATATGCAGAGTACATCATGAGAAACGCTGGGCTGGAAGAAGCACAAGATGGGATCAAAATTGCTAGGAGAAATATCAATAACCTCAGATATGCAGATGACACCACCCTTATGGCAGAAAGTGAAGAGGAACTAAAAAGCCTCTTGATGAAGGTGAAACAGGAGAGTGAAAAGTTGGCTTACAGCTCAACATTCAGAAAACTAAGATCATGGCATCAGGTCCCATCACTTAATGGGAAATAGATGGGGAAACAGTGGAAACAGTGTCAGACTTTTTTTGGAGGGGGCTCCAAAATCACTGCAGATGGTGACTGCAGCCATGAAATTAAAAGACGCTTACTCCTTGGAAGGAAAGTTATGACCAATCTGGACAGCATATTAAAAAACAGAGACGTTACTTTGCCAACAAAGATCCATCTAGTCAAGGCTATGGTTTTTCCAGTGGTCATGTATGGATGTGAAAGTTGGACTGTGAAGAAAGCAGAGTGCTGAAGAATTGATGCTTTTGAATTGTGGTGTTGGAGAAGACTCTTGAGAGTCCCTTGGACTGCAAGGAGATCCAACCGGTCCATCCTACAGGAGATCAGTCCTGGGTGTTCATTGGAAGGACTGATGCTGAAGCTAAAGCTCCAATACTTTGGCCATCTCATGCGAAGAGTTGACTCATTGGAAAAGACCCTGATACTGGGAGGGATTGGGGGCAGGTGGAGAAGGGGACAACAGAGGATGAGATGGCTTGATGGCATCACTGACTCGATGGACATGAGTTTGGATAAACTCGGGGAGTTGGTGATGGACAGGGAGGCCTGGCGTGCTGCGATTCATGGGGTCGCCAAGAGTTGGCCACGACTGAGCGACTGAACTGAACTGAAATGAGTGCTGAAGAATTGATGCTTTTGAACTGTGGTGTTGGAGAAGACTCTTGAGAGTCCCTTGGACTGCAAGGAGATCCAACCAGTCCATCCTAAAGGAAATCAGTCCTGGGTGTTAATTGGAAGGACTGATGTTGAAGCTGAAAGTCCAATACTTTGGCCACCTGATGCAGAGAGCTGACTCATTTGAAAAGACTCTGATGCTGAGGAAGATTGAGGGCAGGAGGAGAAGGGTATGACAGAGATGAGATGGTTGGATGGCATCACCGACTCAATGGACATGGGTTTGGGTGAACTCCAGCAGTTGGTGATGGACAGGGAGGCCTGGCGTGCTGTGGTCATGTGGTTGCAAAGAGTCGGACAGGACTGAGCAATTGAACTGAAATTCCTTAAGGTTAAAAGGTGATAAGAAAAAAAGTATGGACAGATGAAAATCCAGGCCACTAAGTATTATTCAATCACCCATTCATACCTTGCTATTTTGGCTTGCTTACCATGTTCTATAGATATGCCTACAGGAAAACAAGTGTTGTGTTAGAGGAAACAAGAGTTTTGTTTGAGGACTAACTTTATATGAGTAAGATTAAGATGACTTTGTTATAAAGGATTTAAACTAGATAATTTAACATCTACATATGAAATAGGTTTAAAAGAGTTTAAAGGAATAACTGAATTAATTCAACTGCTGTGGAGGATTTCAATCATCTTATCCAATAGTCCAAGTATGGACTATTATAATTAGTTGAACTTCAAGTTCTACATTAAATCTTATGAAGGGCTTCCCAGAGAGAACTCTGAAGTGGAGCAACAGTGGGGTTTTCTCAAGATCTTAAAATGAGTCATAAGTAAAAATGAAAATCAAAGTTTCATAGAGAATTCCTAACTTTCTGTCCTATAAATAATTGTCCCTCAATAACACAAAAGCACAAAACTGTTCATTGGAATTTGAGACATCTTATTTCCTCCATTTATTCATCATCATTGCTATTCTCCAAAAAACATAATCAAGATACACAAAGGGACGTATCATATCCTTTCCTGAAAGCATCTGATTTCTAAAACTATGAATAGCTATTTTAAGGCAACAGTTTTTATTTGATTTTCTTTTATTCATTATTTTAGAATACCCATTTGCCTTTGCGGCATTCAGAAATTTCTATTTTCTATTATTCCTAATAAGTCTTCGAAAATCAAGAACTTGGAAATGAAAGAATTGCTGTAGATCAATTCTGATTATTTAAACTGGTGTAGAAATGTTTCTTTACACATGTAATAGACATAGCCTGAACTTTGATCTTTTATAGTATGAATAAGAGTTAGAAATTTACACAGTAAATATTTTATAACAATTGATATTAGTGTTTCAAACGCTATAGCATTAATAACACATTCCTTAAAGTAGGTGAACTTTCAGGAGCCTTCTAACTTTGCCCTGCAAATTACAAATCTACGACAGGCTGTCCTTTCCTGTAATTATCCTGACAATTACCTTGGTACTGTCTCTGCTAGAGTACAACAATGCCATGCACCGTTAAAAAGTCACAAGAAACCCTAGAATGCAGGTTCTGAATTTCACCACATTACTTTGAGGATGAAAGAGAGGAAAAATATCTGGGGATGAAGTTACAAATTATATCTTTCAGAGTTACGTACAAGTCCTAACTGGCCAAAGGTCTTCAGATATGAACAGTTTCCAAATACAATAGATATGAGAAGCCATTTTTGAAGATGAGAAAGCTGTGACAGTTCAATCAAGTACTTAACTGCTGACAACCTTTCTGATCATGAGAGGGAAAAAAAAAAATAAAGGCAGTATTAGAGGTGAGGAAGCTTACAAGCACTTGGACATCACTACAGGACTCTAAATGCAGAGTGTGACTGCTCTGTGTTGAAATGAGAAATGGGAAAGGAACCGATGAAAGCTCATGTACCTCTGTCTGCCTTGGAAAATTCTGAACTCGTCAGATCACCACTGTGAAGGAATTAGTATCTGTTAGTATTTGGCAACCCACTCCAGTATTCTTGCCTGGAGAATCCCAGGGATGGGGGAGCCTGGTGGGCTGCCGTCTATGGGGTCGCACAGAGTTGGACATGACTGAAGCAACTTAACAGCAGCAGCAGCAGCATTATACTATCATTCAGAGCCTGATGTAGTAACGCAGATTGTTAGTGGTAATAAAAGTACTATTCCTCTGAAAGCCAGCTTAACTTTCAGTCGCATATAAGTTTAAGTCTACAGCTATTTCATGTCTTTCTAGTGCATTTCCAACTAGCCTCTTCCAAAACCAAAAACTAATTCTTCTTTTCAGTTTCTTTCAGCAACTACTTTTCACACTTTGATGCATAGACTCAAAATGACCACTGGATTTCACCATTTTTTCTCCATGTTACAATTCATTTCAATTTTCTTCTGGCTACCACTGACCCTTGTTAATTTCTGAATACTCGTCCATCATTTTTTGAATTTCACTAAGTTCCCCGCTGTAGGACTGGATGTGTCATCACTCTTTCAGACCTTAGCCTAATCCTTTCACCAGAGTGCTCTGAGATTTCTATTTGCTTCAGTGTTCTTCCCTAAATATTCTTTCAAATGACTTAATAATGCTACTCTTACCAGTAGTAGAAAAATTGTTTTTGTGTCCAACTTCATAGCAATACAAGTTGCTATATTCAAATTACCCCCTCCTAATTTCTCATCAAGAAATCTATTTCTGTTCATTAACTTGCTAATTATTTTAATCATTATTCATTTATTTATTAAAAACATTCATTGAGAATCCAGTTAAAATCTAAGCGTATGCTGGTGAATAACACAAATATGACGTGTGCTTTCATAAAGCCAACACTCGAGAAGGGGAGTCGGGCCATAAACAGAGCCCACCAACTTTTAATCATAAATTATGTCAGAAATAGGTCAGCGTTCCTTGGAACAATTATTGGTCCACCTCAGAGCCTATGTGCCAAAACCACCACGTGCCTCAACTAGAGAGTCCGTGAACCACAACAAAAGATTCCACGTGATACAATGAAGACCCTGCATGTTGCAACTAAGACTTGACACAGTCAAATAAATAAATATTTCAAAAAGAAAAAATATTCATGCAGTTATAAGAAAGTTAGAACCTATCAATATGCCATGAAAAAAAGCATAAAACTATTAATACCAAAAATAAGCATGCTTATAGATATGACATAAGAAAACAATATTTCTCATATGTTACCACTGTTTTTCTACTTAGATAATTAATAGTTTATATTTCTGACTTGTTTCATCCTGATATTGTTCCTATATTAATGTTTTAGTAATGTTAAAAAAAAAAAAGCATGCAAGCTTTTCCACAAATATTCAGGTAGTTAAATTCAAACCCAAGCAACATGGTAACATTCATGTTCTCCAAGAGCATCCACCATGCTTAGCTTTGACCACGTACACCACTGATGAGCAATCTCAAGAGACTTCCCACCATATTTCACAAGTTTCTTAACATAATGGTAGAATGTTAAAGTTTTTCAAACTTTGAAGTAGAATATATTTTGTATGCTTTAAGTGGCATGCCACAGAGGTCAAGCTGTGGTAATGTAAAGAATAAATTTTAAATGGAAAAAGTTTTATTAAATCCCAGAAATCAACATCCATTACAATAGCTAGGAATTATTACACAGTAATTGTTGAAAGCAAACTTTGTTTTACTAGTCCAACTACAAAACAATCAATAAATCAAGAAAATAATCTAGAATTAAGCAAAAACAGGAGACAGGGATCAAGACCATCCCTATGGAAAAGAAATGCAAAAAGGCAAAATGGCTGTCTGGGGAGGCCTTACAAATAGCTGTGAAAAGAGGAGAAGTGACAAGCAAAGGAGAAAAGGAAAGATATAAGCATCTGAATGCAGAGTTTCAAAGAATAGCAAGAAGAGACAAGAAAGCCTTCCTCAGCAATCAATGCAAAGAAATAGAGGAAAACAACAGAATGGGAAAGACTAGGGATCTCTTCAAGAAAATCAGAGATACCAAAGGAACATTTCATGCAAAGATGGGCTCGATAAAGGACAGAAATGGTATGGACCTAACAGAAGCAGAAGATATTAAGAAGAGATGGCAAGAATACACAGAAGAACTGTACAATAAAGATCTTCACAACCCAGACAATCACAATGGTGTGATCACTGACCTAGAGCCAGACATTCTGGAATGTGAAGTCAAGTGGGCCTTAGAAAGCTTCACTATGAACAAAGTGAGTGGAGGTGATGGAATTCCAGTTGAGCTATTTCAAATCCTGAAAGATGATGCTGTGAAAGTGTTGCACTCAATATGCCAGCAAATTTGGAAAACTCAGCAGTGGCCACAGGACTGGAATAGGTCAGTTTTCATTCCAATCCCAAAGAAAGGCAATGCCAAAGAATGCTCAAACTACCACACAACTGCACTCATCTCACACGCTAGTAAAGTAATGCTCAAAATTCTCCAAGCCAGGCTTCAGCAATATGTGAACCGTGAACTTCCTGATGTTCAAGCTGGACTTAGAAAAGGCAGAGGAACCAGAGATCAAATTACCAACATCCATTGGATCAGGGAAAAAGCAAGAGAGTTCCAGAAAAACATCTATTTCTGCTTTAATGACTATGCCAAAGCCTTTGACTGTGTGGATCACAATAAACTGTGGAAAATTCTGAAAGAGATGGGAATACCAGACCACCTGCTCTGCCTCTTGAGAAATTTCTTTGCGACCCCATGAATCGCAGCATGCCAGGCCTCCCTGTCTATCACCAGCTCCCGGAGTTCACCCAGACTCATGTCCATCGAGTCAGTGATGCCATCCAGCCATCTCATCCTCTGTCGTCCCCTTCTCCTCCTGCCCCCAATCCCTCCCAGCATCAGAGTCTTTTCCAATGAGTCAACTCTTCGCATGAGGTGGCCAAAGTACTGGAGTTTCAGCTTTAGCATCATTCCTTCCAAAGAAATCCCACGGCTGATCTCCTTCACAATGGACTGGTTGGATCTTCTTGCAATCCAAGGGACTCTCAAGAGTCTTCTCCAACACCACAGTTCAGAAGCATCAATTCTTCAGTGCTCAGCCTTCTTCAGAGTCCAACTCTCACATCCATACATGACCACAGGAAAAAACCATATCCTTGACTAGACGAACTTTTGTTGGCAAAGTAATGTCTCTGCTTTTGAATATGCTATCTAGGATGGTCATAACTTTCCTTCCAAGGAGTAAGCGTCTTTTAATTTCATGGCTGCAGTCGCCATCTGCAGTGATTTTGAAGCCCAGAAAAATAAAGTCTGACACTGTTTGCACTGTTTCCCCATCTATTTCCCATGAAGTGGTGGGACTGGATGCCATGATCTTCATTTTCTGAATGTTGAGCTTTAAGCCAACTTATTCACTCTCCACTTTCACTTTAATCAAGAGGCTTTTGAGTTCCTCTTCACTTTCTGCCATAAGGGTGGTGTCATCTGCATATCTGAGGTTATTGATATTTCTCCTGGCAATCTTGATTCCAGCTTGTGTTTCTTCCAGTCCAGCGTTCCTCATGATGAACTCTGCATACAAGTTAAATAAACAGGGTGACAATATACAGCCTTGAGGTACTCCTTTTCCTATTTGGAACCAGTCTGTTGTTCCATGTCCAGTTCTAACTGTTGCTTCCTGACCTGCATACAAATTTCTCAAGAGGCAGATCAGGTGGTCTGGTATTCCCATCTCTTTCAGAATTTTCCACCATTTATTGTGATCCACACAGTCAAAGCCTTTGGCATAGTCAATAAAGCAGAAATAGATGTTTTTCTGGAACTCTCTTGCTTTTTCCCTGATCCAGCAGATGTTGGCAATTTGATCTCTGGTTCCTCTGCCTTTTCTAAATCCAGCTTGAACATCAGGAAGTTCACGGTTCACATATTGCTGAAGCCTGGCTCGGAGAATTTTGAGCATTACTTTACTAGCGTGTGAGATGAGTGCAATTGTGCTGTAGTTTGAGCATTCTTTGGCATTGCCTTTCTTTGGGATTGGAATGAAAACTGACCTATTCCAGTCCTGTGGCCACTGCTGAGTTTTCCAAATTTGCTGGCATATTGAGTGCAACACTTTCACAGCATCATCTTTTAGGATTTGAAATAGCTCAACTGGAATTCTATCACCTCCACTAGCTGTGTTTGTAGTGAAGCTTTCTAAGGCCCACTTGACTTCACATTCCAGGATGTCTGGCTCTAGGTCAGTGATCACACCATCGTGATTATCTGGGTCAAGAAGATCTTTATTGTACAGTTCTGTGTATTCTTGCCACCTCTTCTTATTATCTTCTGCTTCTGTTAGTCCATACCATTTCTGTCCTTTATTGAGCCCATCTTTCCATGAAATGTTCCCTTGGTATCTCTAATTTTCTTGAAGAGATCTCTAGTCTTTCCCATTCTGTTGTTTTCCTCTATTTCTTTGCACTGATTGCTGAAAAAGGCTTTCTTATCTCTTCTTGCTATCCTTTGGAACTGCTGAAGAAGGCTTTCTTATCTCTTCTTGCTATTCTTTGGAACTCTGCATTCAGATGCTTATATCTTGCCATTTCTCCTTTGCTTTTCGCTTCTCTTCTTTTCACAGGTATTTGTAAGGCCTCCCCAGACAGCCATTTTGCTTTTTTGCATTTCTTTTCCATGGGGATGGTCTTGATCCCTGTCTCCTGTACAATGTCACAAATCTCATTCCATAGTTCATCAGGCACTCTATCTATCAGATCTAGGCCCTTAAATCTATTTCTCACTTCCACGGTATAATCGTAAGGGATTTGATTTAGGTCATACCTGAATGGCTAGTGGTTTTCCCTACTTTTTTCAATTTCAGTCTGAATTTGGCAATAAGGAGTTCATCATCTGAGCCACAGTCAGCTCCTGGTCTTATTTTTGCTGACTGTATAGAGCTTCTCCATCTTTGGCTGCAAAGAATATAATCAATCTGATTTCGGTGTTGACCATCTGGTGATGTCCATGTATAGAGTCTTCTCTTGCGTTGTTGGAAGAGGGTGTTTGTTATGACCAGTGCATTTTCTTGGCAAAACTCTATTAGTCTTTGCCCTGCTTCATTCCGTATTCCAAGGCCAAATTTGCCTGTTACTCCAGGTGTTTGTTGACTTGCTACTTTTGCATTCCAGTCCCCTATAATGAAAAGGACATCTTTTTTCGGTGTTAGTTCTAAAAGGTCTTGTAGGTTCATAGAACCGTTCAACTTCAGCTTCTTCAGCGTTACTGGTTGGGGCGTAGACTTGGATTACTGTGATATTGAATGGTTTGCCTTGGAAACGAACAGAGATCATTCTGTCGTTTTTGAGATTGCATCCAAGTACTGCATTTCGGATTCTTTTGTTGACCATGATGGCCACTCCATTTTTTCTGAGGGATTCCTGCCCGCAGTAGTAGATATAATGGTCATCTAATTTAAAACTACTTCACAGAAGTTATCAAAAGAATGACTCACATCTAAACAACTACATGTTTTGTATGACTTACCACTCATGTACTTGGTACTTAAGGCAATCACTTCCTCAGAAACCACTGTATTAAATTTAAATGTTTCAATGATTCATGAGTGACATTGAATAATGTTCCAAATATTTTCTTAGATCTTAATTTTATTCTCTTCTAAAGGAAAAAAAGCTCTGTAATACCATATATTTTATCTTTGATTTTCATTCCACTTCTCTCTTCCTTTGTAACATTGAAAACTCTAAGTAAGAGAGAGAAGATTCAAGTCAACATAAACTGAAGTGTAGACACAAAATAACCAACTCAGCTCAGACTTCAGTGTTTAAAAACTGGAGGGAGGAAGGGGAAAAGGGAAGGATGAAGGGAAGGAGGGAAGGAAGGCAGGGCCTAGCAACTAGAATTTCAGATAGCATTTTACTCAGGGGTTCAAATTATGTCAGCAAGATCAGGTTTCTCTCGGTCTCCAATTTGCTTTCCACTTGATGGACTTCAAGCTCAGGCTCCATGAAGTAGTGAGATGGCCAACACCACTGCCAATGCCCTGTCTTCTCAGATTCAAATCCAGAGAAAAGAATGAGTTTTTCTTCTAAAAGTCTCAGCAAAGGGCTTGCATGTCCATTGCTAAACTCCATACTATGGCATAACCAGAAGCAGTCAGAGCTCTACTTGAAACATCTAAATCCTGACCCATTTCCAAAATCACAAGTGTAAGCAACTCAATCCAAATTCAGGGGCTGAGAAGTGGGATAAGACTGGTACCTGAGAGGAAAAGTGTAATACTGAGTGAATGAACACCAGATGGTAAAGCAGAGTAACACATGTTCCGTGATGCCCCCACCTAGTACTGGACATGGACATAGAGCTTGGGCAGCTCCACCGACGCTGTATTCAGTTTAGTTGCTCAGTCGTGTCTGACTCTTTGTGACCCCACGGACTGCAGCATGCCAGGCTTCCCTGTCCATCACCAACTCCCAAAGCTTATTCAAACTCATGTCCATAGAGTCAGTGATACCATCCAACCATCTCATCCTCTGTTGTCCCCTCCTCCTCCTGCCTTCAATCTTTCCCAGCATCAAGGTCTTTTCAAATGAGTCAGCTCTTCGCATCAGGTGGCCAAAGTATTGGACTTTCAGCTTCAGCATCAATCCTTCCAATGAATATTCAGGACCGATTTCCTTTAGGATGGACTGGTTGGATCTCCTTGCAGTCCAAGGGACTCTCAAGAGTCTTCTCCAACACCACAGTTCAAAAGCATCAATTCTTTGGTGCTCAGCTTTCTTTATAGTCCAACTCTCACATCCATACATGACTACTGGAAAAACCATAGCTTTGACTAGATGGACCTTTGTTGGCAAAGTAATGTCTCTGCTTTTTAATATGTTGTCTAGGTTGGTCATAGCTTTTCTTTCAAGGAGTAAGTATCTTTTAATTTCATGGCTGCAGTCACCATCTGCAGTGATTTTGGAGCCCAAGAAAACAATCTGTCACTGTTTCCATTGTTACCCCATCCATTTGCCATGAAGTGATGGAACTTTATGCTATGATCTTCATTTTTTGAATGTTGAGTTTTAAGCCAGATTTTTCATTCTCTTCTTTCACTTTCATCAAGAGGCTCTTTAGTTCTTCTTCACTTTCTGCCATAAGGGTGGTATCAAATGCATATCTGAGGTTATTGATATTTCTCTCAGAAATCTTGATACCAGCTTGTGCTTCATCCAGCCCAGCATTTCACATGATGTACTCTGCATGTAGAAGTTAAATAAGTAGAGTGACAATATACAGCCTTGACGTACTCCTTTCCCAATTTGGAACCAGTCTGTTGTTCCATGTCCAGTTCTAACTATTGCTTCTTGACCTGCATACAGATCTCAGGAGGCAAGTCAGGTGGTCTGGTATTCCCATCTCTTTCAGAATTTTCCACAGTTTATTGTGATCCACATAGTCAAAGGCTTTGGCATAGTCAATAAAGCAGAAATAGATGTTTTTCTGGAACTCTCTTTCTTTTTCGATGATCCAGTGGATATTGGCAATATGATCTCTGGTTTCTGCCTTTTCTAAATCCAGCTTGAACATCTGGAAGTTCACAGTTCATGTACTGTTGAAGCCTGGCTTGGAGGATTTTGAGCATTACTTTGCTAGCATGTGAGATGAGTGCAATTTGTCTGATTCTGTATTAAGGATCCTAAAGGTAAGAATCCAATGGAAGTAGTCAAGTAGACCAGTCATGAAGCTTCATTTGCACAGAAGCCCAGTGTTCTTATTTAAATTGCATGCTAATTAGTGGTAACTTGAGGACTGATACAGATTGCAAAATTAATATAGCTCCCTCCCCGGCCACCCCTGAAGACAGTCACCATTCCAGGATGGGGTTAGTGGTGGCAACTAGGAAAAGGAAGGAAGGAACATTTCTGTTCCTGTTTTTCTATTATTCAACTTCCAGTTATCGTTCTTGTTGTTGTTTAGTCATTAAGTCATGTCTGACTACTTTGCAACCCCATGGACTGTAGGCTGCTAGGTTCCTCTGTCCATGGGATTACCCAGGCCAAAAATGGAGTGGGTTGCCATCATCTGCTCCAGGGGATGTTCCTGACACAAGGATCAAAGCCTTGTCTCCTTCATTGGCAGGTGGACTCTTTACCGCTGAGCCACCAGAGAAGCCCTCCAGGTATTATGCTTAGTTAAACAAATATGGCCAAATTAAAAAATATTAATATTATTCATTTATATGGAAAAGGACTTCATAGGTTAGACAACTATTAAACTACTTTCCTACCTACACACTATCTCCCTAAAATTCTCTGAAATAAAAATTCTACTACCTCTGTGCATATGGTATATCCTCAGAGACCAAATGGAAAGGAAAAACAAAGGTAGGACAGA
Source organism: Bos indicus x Bos taurus (assembly GCF_003369695.1). Taxonomy (NCBI): domain Eukaryota; kingdom Metazoa; phylum Chordata; class Mammalia; order Artiodactyla; family Bovidae; genus Bos; species Bos indicus x Bos taurus. The sequence continues at coordinate 43,671,982 of NC_040096.1, read as the reverse complement.
CCTTGATAAGAGGAAAGGGGTTAGAAAGGTAGAAGAAAACATATTCTTTGGGCTTCATACATTGATTTATCAAGTATACTAGTCAGCAAAGTTCTAGTAATTTCTCAAAATGGCAGAAGTTGATTCATCTTAGGCAGGCAATAAAGCCACTGAAGAACTGTCTGTGAAGCTTTCCCTGAAACTTCATCTTTATCCTGGCACAATGTGAAAGAGCTAATTGAGAAAAAACTGAACATCTGGGCGGTTCAGTGGAAAGCACAACAGACCTTTCACTGCAGGAAGTGCCTCAAAAATATTAATAACCAATTTCTCCATGTACCGCACAATGTGAGATCAAATCTCCGGTCCATCCAGCTCCTCAAAGCCAATCTGAAAGGAGGGCAGGAAGAGGCACACCTTCAGCAGCCTGAAAACTTGGAACGGGTGAAGTGACACTGGCTGTGATGAAAATAATGTGTCTCATGCTGCGGTGGCAGCACGAGGCTCCGACACCAGCGAACTGGCGAACTCAGACAGGCTCCCCTGAAAGAGCTGGAAATGTCAGTGCACCCACTCCTTCCTAATGGAAAGATGTGAGATGGATTCTTCTTTTACGCAAGCAGCAGGGTTCTTGACAGCAGGACCCAGGAGAATCCAAAACACTTAATATAGTGTTGTTGTTGTTGTTTTTTAGTGCGTTTATTTTGTTATTTGCCTCTTAAGTAGCCATGAGTCAAATTACTGAAGATCATGGATACCATTTGGCTACTGGGCAGTATTTTTAGCGAAATACATACTCAGCATCTCCAAGTTAAAAATAATGATAAATGAAAGTAAAGGGAAGATATACAGAGATTAAAATCTTCCTATATTCATTATTGGGTACAAGACACTTTTATAATTTTATTTTTTGTTAGATCACGAATAACAGCATACATAAACATTTCCAGATAATTACAATGAAGGACATTTATTGGCAGCATATGATATATATGGTGTAATCTAAGTGCTTTGTGTGTGTCAATGTATTTATGCTCGAAACAACCCAGAGGTAGTGAGGAAACTGAGGAAAGAGAGTCAGGTAACTTTCTCGGATCACACTCCTAGTAAAAGGCAGCACTGGGCTTAGATCCAGGCAGACTGCATTTTAAGCTTATGTTCTCAATTTATAGGCAGTTTAGCTTCATGATGGTTTATATATGAATCAAAAATAATGGAGTTGAGAGAATTTCTACTCAAAATTCTGTAGCTATCATAGGATACCAAGTTTTTATGCAGACTACGCAAAACTAGATGCAGATCTCTATGATATAGATAGTTACACCCACAGCCAAACATAATTGTGATATAGTGGTGGTTCGCAGCTGCACCCCAGGTGCCCTCATCTGTTAGGACTACATTATCTAAGACACACAGGACTCGACTAGGCTTAATAGGTTTAAATCAATACCTTGAATTAACATCAGGAAAAAAATGTTGCAAAGACAGATAGGTAGGCATGGAAGAAACTGCATTTATGAAAGAAAATTACAGCCTTTTATGTGAAGTTTTCATTACCAAGGTAGGCATCTATGTGTACATATGTGTGCATGGGGGCACATGTGTGCATATATATATATATATATACATATACACTGAATGTCTACATAAATATATATCTAGGGAAGGAGACATTGATGAATTAGCAATATCTTCAATGGACATAAAATAACTCTTAGAGGAATTAAAGTTAAGTTTTGGTGAATATTCTCTACATGGGAGAATGATGGTTCAACTCATTCTGCCAGTAGAACTGCCTCAGAAAATCAAGACTAATTCCTTAGTTTTTCATCAAAGGCTGCATTTTTACTGTTATTATTTCATGGCAACATTTGGAAGAAGCTAGGAGTATTTGTCTTTCAAAGAAGTGTTATGCTTTGCATTGCTTTAAGATTTTAATATTTGGCAAGTACTGTAGCATAGATGATCAAATAAGTTAACATTCTTTCTTTCATACTGGGACATTAGAGATGTGAGTTTGATCCTTGGGTTGGGAAGATCCTGGGGAGAAAGAAATGGCAACCCACTTTCTGGCCTGGAGAATCCCATGGACAGGGGAGGCTGGCAGACTATAGTTCATGGGGTTGCAAAGAGTTGGACAAGACTGAGCACAACAACATTATATTAAAGCCTTAGCCTGTGAAAACAGATAGGATTTCTGATTCCATTCCATTGCATTCTGGTTGACTACTTTTTTTCTAAGTGAGTAATATTATCCTTCACCAAATGGCATCTTGAACTTTTAATAAATAAAGACTTTACTCTCTATAGGACAAAGGTTTGAAACAATATCACTCTTTATGGGCTCCATAAATACTCTCATATTAAAATGAAATATGTCTCATTTGGATGCTAACTAAAATTTTGGAGAATAATCATCTCAATTATTTATGGGTCATGATGTTTATTTAGAACTAATCCATATGCTTTAACTAGGCAACAGAGCCTAACGTTATCCTGTGGAGTTGATGCCAATAAGCAGCCTTTCTTTGTATTTCAAATGTTTGCTGTTGAGTCCTTTATTTGAGGAGTAGGATGTGCCTTATCTTTGGAACCTTCGGAGGGCTTCTGGTAAGGCCATGGGAGGCTAGGATGGAGCTGGAGAGGAATGACAGTCAGCCACGCGCTCTGCACAGGGTGTCAGGCTTTTAGGATCTAGACAGGGCTTCTAAAAAGAAGTCTTGTTAATGTCTCCCTGGAATGGTAGAGACTGAAGATCTCAACTTTGGGGCTTACTTTTAAGCCACTACCTTACAGGAGCTAGGAGGTGTTTATCTGTTTTGGTCATCACAGTATGGCTTCAGCACAGTCCTATTTGGGGAAATTCTATTGTTCCTTGCTGGACTGTAGTTATCCACTTCGTCCTCTGTCCTCCCCTCTCTTCATCAGAAAGGGCCAAGAACCACACTTTATTCATTTCTTATCAGTGGTCAGAATGGTGTTTTACACATAATAAACACGTAAGTGTCTTAAAGCTGTTCTCATTTAAAATTACTACTTTTGTATAACTGCACTTTTTGTGATCCCCACAAAAGTTTTGTTGAAATCCTTTCATAAATCTTACTTTGAAATAAATAAAACTGGTCTATTCCTCCTGTGAAATTATCTTTCCTTCTTAGAGTCCTGAGAAGTCATTCTCTTAACAACCCAGACTCCACTCCAAGATTCCAAATGCCCCAGCATCGCAATCAAGGGCGAGGGGCTCTATGGTGATCCAGCCCCACCTTCCCACCAGGTGGCTCTGGCCAAGGCAGACCTCATCAGATCCTTGACATTCCAAGGACATGCTCATCACTGATCCCTGCTGATGCTCTTCCCTCACTTTCCAGTCTTGGAAGGTGCGATTCCTGACCATTTTTTAAGGTACTCCTTTAGCCAATAAATGCAGATGTCTTTACTGTCTCAAAAATGTCAATCATAAGAAACTAGGAATAAAAAGTCAGGCAAAAATAGACACTATTCCTTCTTTCATGGAGCTTACAGTCAGTGGAGGAGACAGAAAGTGAATAATCTATCATGACAATCGATGTATAATTGCAAGGGCTTTGGAAGGCAAGGTTTGAGCCCTTGAGAGTTTATAACAAAGGAACCCAGACCTGGAGTGAGGCATCAAAAAGGCTTCCCTGAGGAAGTTACACTTTAGATGAGATTTTTTGTGAAGTGAGAATCAAAGTAAAACAGATGAAAGAATGGGCACTGGGACACAGCAGGAAATACATCTGAACACTGCAGAGGGAAAGAACATGGAGAGTTCAAGACACTGAAGGCTAATGTGAGTGAAGAAAAGAAAGGAAGCTAGAGAAGTAGGTGGGGGTGAGACCATGATTTCATGGGAATGATTTTAGACTCCTATGGCTTAAGTGCAACAAGAAACCACGGGAACTTTTTCCATGGAGCCAGGCCCTTTTCCCAGGATAGAAGCTAGCTCTCCCTTCTCTAAACTTCAGCTGTATGCCTGCATCATACTCATGGCGCCATAACCTTCTACCTTGTTCTATGGGCACATGTGAACATCCCTTTACTCACCTTTCCTTATTAAGCAACTGCAGAGCATGCCGCCTACAACTCTTCAGTAAATCTTGTCTTCCTGGATTAACGACCCATCATTTAGTGATCAAAGATGACCCTTTCCTTTACTTTGAACTACCCAATGACCAAACTGTTTATTTTCATATATTAATACTAATTTAATTCTCTAACGTCTGAATTCTGAACACATAGCTCTTGGGATTAGTTTTACCTCTAGAGTTTGGCCATAAGCAAAACATAGCACTTTTAAATTTTGGAATTTTGCATCTCTCTTTTCAATTAATTATATCATTTGATAATTACAAGATACTTTCTTCTACTCTTTTCAAGTTAACCTATTTACCACTCAAGAGAAATCGTTATGTATGTATTGTGCGGTGCTGTGCTAAGTTGCTTCAGTCATGTCCAACTCTTTGTGACTCTATGGACTGTAGCCCACCAGGCTTCTCTGTCCGTGGGGATTCTCCAGTCAATCCCACCAGAGTGGGTTGCCACGCCCTCCTCCAGGGGATCTTCTTGGCCCAGGGATCAAACCCATGCTTTTCTGTCTCCTGCACTGTCAGGCGGGTTTTTAACCACAAGTGCCACATGGTAAGCCCTTTGTGTGTATTACTCATTGTTTTATTAAGCTTTCTGTTATATTGAAAACTCCTTATCAAAACTGATGAAGGAAACGCTAGATGCCATCCTAAGTGTTTTCTCTCGTTTTTCTATCGTTATACTTATCAAATCACTTGAATCATATGGTTTTATCAAAAGGCTTTTAGAAGATTTTAATATCTTCATTGTCTGTCAAGAGTTTTAACCCTAAATAGATGCTCAATAAATGTTCATTAAGAAGAAAGGAGGGAAGCAAGAGGAGGAAGAAGGGATCATCTCTACCATGCCCACCTTCATCTTTTGTTGCCTTAAATTAAGTTTTATAGTAACTTGTCCATGCTTTTAAATTGATTTTTTAAATTATTTCCCAAATCCACTGGAATCCACTTTTCTTTTCTACATCTTAAGATTGTTGAACTATGAGTCGGGGATGTGGAGCAATGAAGAGAGTTGGGCAAGAACAATAACACGGATGCAGTCCAGTGCCTAGGATGCAGTCCAGTCTACAGGAGGAGCTAGGTCCTGAGGAGACAACTACTAGAATCTCTGACGGTCACCAGAGCTGCTACTGACGCGAGTGGTACGACATGCCAGGACGTGATACTGGTATTCTTAACGGCAGTGTAACCAGTGCAGTGGTGGTATTGATAAGACTGCTTCCTCATCTTCCTCTGACCCTCATGCAACTTTAAATGCATTCGCATTCATGATGGCAACCTGAAAATTTCTCAACCTCCTGAGTCTTTTTTCCTTCAAAAGAGTTTGTCTCATAATCAGGGCAAAGTGTATTCCAGAAAATGCATAGAGAGTCCTAGAATGGAATACAAGAAATGATGTACATCAGCCATTTATACAATGTGCTCATGAAGGGCAGGGGAAGAGGAAGCTGCATCTGGACCCTTCCTCCAATCAAACCGTGAAGCTCTACTTCTATTCTTTCATTGTTTATGCTTCTGGGTGAGATATACTTGCAGGAAACCTCTTCAGCTTTAAAATAATAATTTGTAGAAGGTTTTATGTTTATTTTTATTTTATTTTACTCATGTTTATCTTTCATGAGAGAAAGAAATACCTAAGAGTTATAATCCAGCCATCTTGGCTATAAGAAAGAGCTGCCAACTGAATGGAGTCCACTAAGTAGGCATGGATTCCCAGGGAACGTCAAGGTTAAACAGGGGCTCCCTGAGTGGAGAGTCTATTATCTCCTAATTCCATGTGGAACCCCGATGTCCTGGGGCTGCAGAGCAAAACAGAACATTCACAGAAGGAGTTATTCCATCACTCTGTGTAATGGGTGGCCTGTGTTTTATAGTTAAGTGCGTGCTTTTTCAAGTGGATGCTTTTGAAATACCACTGAACGTAGCTTCATAAAAAGGGAGAGATAAGTATAATAAGTAAGCTAGCTGAATAAATAAGAATACTCAAGGCCTGGGCACATTATACCACATGAGACAAGTCCTGTGAAATGCTGGCAGTTACTTTTTTTGTAATGCATCAAAGAAGTCAGCCTGGAGAAACGCTGCAGGGCAGCATCCCCCGTTTGCGGGGCCCTACTCCAAATCTCACGGGGAGCAACAGCAATGATAGGCTTAGACCACCTGGCCATTTGTTAGCAGCAAGGGCTGCCTCTGGTAGAAGCCAGGCACCGAGTTAGGGAGATGATGGCAACATTATTCTGTAATACCTTCCGAGTGTTATTACAAAATGACAATATTGTTTTTAGCCCATTTCCCTTAACCAGATTGACAGAATTACAGGTTGACATTATTGTGAAATTTTATGATGTATCATGTTAACTGTGCCAGTTTGATTAGCCTTGATTGACAGCTTGTACCTGAACAGCAAGTGAAATACCTCAAAAATATAAAACCAGCGTATCTCGCGTGACTTTCACAATAAACAAAAATCTCTAGCTAATTTAATTTTTAACTAACTAGGAATTTCATCCTAACCTCATTCTACTAAAATTTCATTTCTTTCAACATCATCTTGAGGCTGGAACTGGAGGAGAATAAATCTAGGCTGCAGTTATAAAATCATCGCTTGCTTTCTGAGACTTTAAATGCATTAGGAACAGACTGCTTGCCTAATGTGGCCCTGGTCTGCATTACCATTGGAAGAAACAGATGCACCTCAGGGCTGGCATCCCTACACAAAGCCCAGGCTGAGATATGAGGCCTTTAAAAACACAATAGAGAAAGGCAGGCACAAGCACCTCTCTGCATTATCACCATACCTTCACAATCCTTCTTTCTTAGAGCATCCTCATCTGTTATTGAAACAGAAGTTGATCTCCTTTTAAATCTTGGAACTAGAAGCTAGACTGCCGAGTAAATTAAGCAGAGGGGTGGTACTTTCCCCCTGTGGCTCCATGGTGAATTGGACCTGCAATTCAGTCTGGAATGAGATTGGTAGTTTCCATTTGCCTCGGAGATTAAAGCCATTCATACTGCAGAATCTAGACATACTAAGAGGTACAATTAGACACCACTTGTAGATTCCACTTGCCATCTGACTTGTAAACACAGTCAGAAAAAGTGGGACTTGATCCAAACAGTCCTCTCCAATCAATAACCTGCTTCATTTCCTTCTTTGTATCTCTCTGGAAATCTGTAACGATTATGCCACCAGTTTAAAAGTACTGCATCACAAAAGGAGTCTTCAGATGCTTCTGAATTATATTCCTTGTTGCTCAGAGTGGAAATGAAATTCCCACAAAACGGGTGCCCGTGCTCTGTGACAAACCAGATGCTAAGGGCTGAGCAACAGTTACAAAAGAAAGCAAACCACCTACAGAAAATTCAATGTGCAATTTAAAAAAATATTTTTTTTTTCTTTTTAGTGCAGATGGTACATTAGGAAGGCTTTTGCTATTATTTTTATTTCCTGGAGGAACAGCCAGCTGATTATCCAGTTTCCAGGAAGGAAATGCAACTGCTGAGATGCACTGGGGCATATTTTGTTAACACACCCACATCACTGCCTGCTCGCATTAAGCACATGTATCCAAATATTTATTCATACATGCATTTGAATTTAATAAATCTATTAATCCCATAAAGACGCGCTTAACACCCTTTTCTTGAAGTGTCTACATGTTTTAGGCTGGTCTCTCCCTGAGTTTGCTGTGTTTCTTAGGGTTAACAATCCTTGTTTGGATTTATCCTCTCCACTTCCATTTCAGACCCAGACAAGTGAAATATAACCCTGGGAGAGAAAGCATGCTGGTACCTCCAGGGTCTATTTTCTAGAGTTTTGGTTTACACTGATAACCTGAACTGTGAATATTACATAGACCCTCAGGCTAATAGTGGACAGTCTTGGCAGATAACATGAAAACAGACAACTTTAAAATCTGTGATAGATAGAGTCAAGGTTTTTAGGATAGCAAAGCTACACATACACTGAGTCTCTTTCCTAATGCAATCGGCCATGAAATATGCAGCACCCAGGAGGCTATGGAGAGACAGCTCTAATTCTACTTCCTTAAGAGGATGGTCAGTAGTACAAAAGACCAGGATTACATCCAGTGGGAAACTCAGGTCTGTGACAGGCAGATCTGTTAGACGGGAGTCTCCATGTGGGAGCAGCATCTTAATGGGAAAGACAGTCAGGCTAAACAGGACCTGAGCATGGTACTGCTCAGTGACAGGGGGCTGGCTTATTAAAGGTCATTAAAGCCAACGTTATGGGTTTCATGAAGGGCAGGGTATCATCGTCATAGTTTGGCCAGGGCTGGATCAGGCATGAAATTTTTTATATATATAAAAATTAACATGACAAAGTATGTCTCTCACATATACACACACACACACACACACACACACACACACACACGTGACAGCAAAAGCAAAGGCTCCAGAAATTGGACACCTGTATTCCATCCTGGCTCCAAAACTCACTAGACACAAGTTTCAGGAAAATAATTTAATTGCCTTCAGTTCAGTTCAGTTCAGTCGCTCAGTCATGTCCGACTCTCTGCGACTCCACATACCGCAGCACGCCAGGCCTCCCTGTCCATCACCAACTCCCGGAGTTCACCTAAACTCATGTCCACTGAGTTGGTGATACCATCCAACCATCTCATCCTTTATCATCCCCTTCTTCTCCGCCTTCAATCCTTCCCAGCATCAGGGTCTTTTCAAATGAGTCAGCTCTTTGCATCAGGTGGCCAAAGTATTGGACTTTCAGCTTCAGCATCAGTCCTTCCAATGAACACCCAGGACTGATCTCCTGTAGGATGGACGGATTGGATCTCCTTGCAGTCCAAGGGACTCTCAAGAGTCTTCTCCAACACCACAGTTCAAAAGCATCAATTCTCTGGTGCTCAACTTTCTTTATTGTCCAACTCTCACATCCATACATGACAACTGGAAAAACCATAGCCTTGACTAGATGGACCTTTGTTGGCAAAGTAATATCTCTGCTTTTTAATATGCTGTCTAGGTTGATCATAACTTTCCTGCCAAGGAGTAAGAGTCTTTTAATTTCATGGCTGCATCCATGCAGTGATTTTGGAGCCCCCTCAAAATTAAAGTCTGCCACTGTTTCCCCATCTATTAACCATGAAGTGATGGGACTGGATGCCATGGTCTTAGTTTTCTGAATATTGAGCTTTGCCAACTTTTTCACTCTCCTCTTTCACTTTCATCAAGAGGCTCTTAGTTCTTCACTTTCTGCCATAAGGGTGGTGTCATCTGCATATCTGAGGTTATCGATATTTCTCCTGGCAATCTTGATTCCCCTTTGCTTCATCCAGCCCAGCATTTCTCATGATATACTCAGAATATAAGTTAAATAAGCAAGGTGACAATATACAGTCTTCAGTTCAGTTCAGTTCAGTCACTCAGTTGTGTCCGACTCTTTGTGACCCCATGAATCACAGCACACCAGGCCTCCCTGTCCATCACCAACTCCCAGAGTTCACTCAGACTCACGTCCATCGAGTCAGTGATGCCATCCAGCCATCTCATCCTCTGTTGTCCCCTTCTCTTCCTGCCCCCAATCCCTCCCAGCATCAGAGTCTTTTCCAATGAGTCAACTCTTTGCATGTGGCCAAAGTACTGGAGTTTCAGCTAACGTACTCCTTTTCCTATTTGGAACCAGTCTGTTGTTCCATGACCAGTTCTAACTGTCACTTCTTGACCTGCATACAGATTTCTCAAGAGGCAGGTCAGTATTAACTGCTTTAGCACCCCATTTTTTCATCTGCAAAGCAGGAATGATGAAATAGATTGTAAGAATTAAATACAATAATCTATGTGATACACTATGCCATAGTACTTGGCATATCTCCAGAATAAAAGTTATTGTATACCATTACTTCTCTCCTTCAGTGACTGAGAACTGCATAGTTATGTTCTATGAATAGTACCCTAATTTCATAAAATTATTCTTTTATTTTTTCTGTTCACTTAACATCCATTGACTGACCACTTTACGTATGCCAGGAACTATGCTGAGTGGCATTTTATGGTTAAACACTCTCCAGGTTGCTTCATTCTGAACTCAGGTTATATATTAAGTCAAAATGTATAAAATATATTTTTAAAGTAGTGTTGCCATATTAATCATTTCCATATCACTATCTCTAAACAATCAGCTCTGTCCTGGGCAACATATACAACCTGGACGAGATGACAAATGGCTTTGTGTAGACTCTTAAAGGTAAACATCTTGGAAAAGACAGATGCTCAAGGAAAGGCTGTCCTTAGTTAACATGCACTGAGCATACACAGAGGATGTATCAAAAACGTCTGAGGCCCACAGCAGAGAAAGCACTGCAGGGTACCACGGCAGAGCTCAGACTTTGGGGTGGTCATTAAGAGCGAGGAGTTCCAAACCAGGCAAACCCGGCTCATCTGCATCCCCTGTGCCAAGCTGTGCAGGTATCTATCCTCTTAAAACCAGTTTCCTGTTCTGGGCTAACCCTTATCAGAGGGAATCTGCAAGGAATAAGTAGGAAATGATTAGAAAATCACTAGCACATAATAAGTAATCAATAGATGGTAGATATTGTTATTAAGAAATATGATTGGTCCCTTCACAAAGTTTGATTTCCTCTGAGAAAAGGAAAAATAAACCATTTACACAAAACTACTTCAAAACATAAATAAAACCAAAAAAATGACAAGTATAAAACAATAAAACAAAATATGCCTATTTGGTGGAACATACATACACTGAAACTGAAGAACCCTGTGTTATAAACTGTTTCGCCATTTACTCGTTCTCCGATGATGTACTAGTCTTTAATCTCTCAGCTTCCACTTTCTCATCTAGCAAATACATTCCTTTAAGCTCTAATTCTAAACACTTCACGTTTAACAGAAGCCAGAGTAAGGATATACTGGTGAGTCCTGGCTTGAAGCATGGAGTAGGGGCAGTCTGAAAGTCACTCAGTTGTGTCTGAGTCTTTGTGACCCCATGGACTACACAGTCCATGGAATTCTCCAGGCCAGAATAACGGAGTGGGTACCTGTTCCCTTCTCCAGGAGATCTTCCCAACCCCGGGATCAAACCCAGGTCTCCACATTGCAGGCAGATTCTTTACCAGCTGAGCCACAAGAGAAGCCCAAGCAAGTAGTGGGAGAGGCATACAGGCAGAGGCAATGGGGCGGGTAAACAAGGAGGCCATGGGGCGAGTAAACACGGAGTTGTTAACTTGAAGGAACACGGTAAGCAAATATGGAGGGAATGGGGTAGATAAATCTAGACCTACATAGTCAGGTAGTCTGTCCAACTCTGCATCCGGTTAGCCTCTCTCTTCCTGCCCCATTGCTTCCACCCCCACCTTTCCAGGGCCCACAGGCCTCACCTCCTCTCACTGTGGGATTTGCAATCATAGAAAAGTCTGTCTACTAATCCCTGGGAATTCCAGGGCAGTTTGCAGCTGCTCTAAATTGCTCCATTAAAAAATTCTTAGTGCAATCTACATTGTAAAACTTCATGTTTAACAACAAAATGAGCTTGCAGTGAAATGCTCATACAATGAAAAGCAAAGAAAGCTTCACAGCACTTCTAAGAGACAGGGTTATTCCAAAAGCATTTTCACATAGCTTTTTTTTTTTTTTCCTACCCACAACTAACTCTAAAACAGCAAGTTCATTTCTTTCAACCTATATATGCATTTTTAAAATTATAAATTGCATTTTGAGGCTTTTGTTATCTAAAGATAAATATCCTATCTGCAAATTAGATTTCCCCCAAGCATTGCTAACCATGTGTCATCTGGAAGACTCCAGGGATAACCACTGTTCTTTGCACAAGAAGTAGCTCAACACCCTTCCAGGAGATGATTTTAAAGAAATCATGACTGCTATTTCACTATAGAGCAATATCCTATTTCCACTGTATCAAAAGGATATTCCTTTGTTTCTTTTTCTATCTTCTTCACAGTGGGAAAAGTAGTGATTTCAGAAACCTCATTCTCAGAGCGAGTCAGTCCTCCAACTATATTGGAGAAGGTTATAAGAAAGTAGTGTATTTAGAAACCACCTAATAGAAAAGTAAGAACAAAGCCAAATTCAGATGATGAAATGCTAAGAAAGGCCTTCACATCTGTGCTATTACCGTTTGTAATAGCATGCGACAATGACAGGGAGGAGACAGCAGAGTCAGTCATTCACATCAATTTTCTGTGGCCCCCAAGGAGACAACTACCTCAGTCAAATCAGCAAAAGTATTTGGTGACTGAAGATTCCTTTAATATCATAAAGCATTTGGGGGCATCAACGCAGTGCTTATACTATGCTGCCAGCTTGCTTGCCTGTCTCATAGAGTTTTTAAAAAACTATGATTATTTTTATATCCAGAAAAATCTAGCCAATAGTTGACAGAATGACTGAATGAATGAGTAAAAACATTATCAACACAAAGGTATATAACTTTCTAGAAGGCTTTAATTAAACCAAGAAAATCCTACCATGTAGAGGGCAAAATTATATGTAATTATATCAAGGGAAAACACTGGAAAAAATAATGATCTAGACAGGATCTGTAAGAATAACGGTGAGAACGCCAGGGTTAGGAGGCTGGGCATAAGCCTAGCACAACCATTTAATCGGCTACCTGACCTTTGGAACTCAACTCACTGGTTGTGTTTCAGGTCTCTGCCAGACATTAAAATCACAAGAGTAGAAAAGAGTAACAGTCCCTGCCTTCAAGTGTGTGACTTCCCTGGGGATGCGAGCCAGACTAACGAAGATACTCCATAAAACAAAGCTATGGGTGTTATAATAGGGTTAAGGGTGGAATGGGATGGATGGGATGGCATGGGATGGGGATGGGATGCAGGGTACTACAGAGGTTTGTAGGAGTGTGCACCTAATTGAGTCTTAACTGGTAAGAGATGGTAGAAGAAGTGCTATACATAAACATTTAAATTCTACTCTGAGTCTTAAAAAGTGAAGTAAATTTAGGCTTTTAAAGAGGAAGGAACAGGGGTAGGGGACAGGAAGCAATCCAGGAGAGAGGTGCAAGTGTCTGAACGTAAAGAGAAAAGAGGTTGGCACTCAGAACAGGAGATCTGTAGGGCCCGGGTGTACAGGGCTGTGTGAGGCATCAGGCTGCAGAAAAATGCAGACGCTTAGTTGTGAAGGATCTTGTCTACGATGTCAAAAATGAGGAAAACCGTCCTCATTTCTCTTCACTTTTACTATTATGTATTATTTTATATAAAATTCAGTAACAGTACCTTGAGATTATTACAATAAAATGTTCTATTATCAATGAGGAACAACAACTGCACAATATTAATTCCTATCCTTCCCTCTCTTTATTGTCTGAAAGCTATTCTAAGAAGTTCAGTTCAAAGAAGGCAGGACAAATTTTGAGGATTGGTATTGTTCTTTATCTGATACCAAGTCCTGGAAAGGTTATTCTAAGTTGCTGTCTAAAATCTTAAGTATCATCCCAGGTTTGACTTAAAGAGAGGAGGAGAGAAGTGGCACAGTCTCCCACAGCTGGGCAGGAGCAAGGAAGAGAGAACGAAATCTATTCAAGCCCTTTCCCTTAGAGTATGCTTGAGATGGAGCAAAGGGTAACAGCATTCCTGTCTCACTGCTGTTGACTGTTGGCTCCCTCTGCTATCCCAAGGGTGGGTGTCTTTGGGTTTGGATGATGCAGATGAAAAGGTTTCACTCAATTATTAAAGAGTGCCTCGTACAGTATCTAGGTCATCTTAAATGCAGAATAAATTGCTCCTTAATTCATAAAACAGATAATGGTCACCAATGTTTCCATTCGATCAGTAACTAGAAAGATCATCTTCCCATCCATGTGTGGAATCATGGAAGAAGCCAACCATCTGACTATGGTGGCCCCAACTGCCATTCATTGGTTTTTATTCCTCATGCCATCTTGAGATCAACTTCTCATAATCAGATTCTTAAGTTGCTCCGAGTGCAAAATGGATATTTTATTTAAAGAATGTTTTCATTCACCATATGACTATGCTGTGAATGGAATGAGTGCTCCATGAGCCCTTTAATTAATCTTAGAGAAGAAATCTGCAGGAAAGCCACTTAGGAAGTCATATTTTCCATCTGCTTGGCCCTTTCCAAAGCGCACTCTAGCATGGTAGTTAGAGCCTGGCCTCAACAATCAGACCTAACCTTTGTTAGCTCTGTGTCTGTGAACAGGTTCTTTCACCACTAAGCTCTGTCCTCCTTATCTGTAAGTAAGAGCTCATAAGTACTACAGATGAATGTTGAGAATATTAAATGCCATTGTCACTTATAAATGATACACAGACATGAAATGTTTAGGTGAGTGACAGGTACATGCAAAGTGTTCATAAACATTAAATAAAAATGTGGGGTTTTTTAAGAAATAGTTATTCTCTATCAAAATAAGAGAAAAGATCATTTCCAAGGTAACATAAGAGTAATCTTCTGCATTAATTTAATTATTGTCTTAAGTAATAAACACTGTATACAATATAAGGGGTCTCTATATAGAGGCTATTCATTTCCATTAGTATCATAATTACATTTAACTCACATCTATAGTTTCCTCTCCATACTGGCAAATACTATCCACATCTGTCTAATGTATTTCTGGGATTGCTTCTACCAATTATTTATAATTCTGGAATTCACAGAAATGACATATGATTAAAAACCTTTTAAAAGATTTGAACACTGTCTCTCTGAATAAACAACATCTTTTAGGTCAAAAATACAGCCAAAGAGGAGGGCACATGAGGTATTTTGGAGACAAGCAACAAGTGCCCGTGTACCTAATACTGTCCCTTTTTTCATTCTAGTATTTGTTGTATGCACTTTGGGATAAAGGAAAGGTGTATGAGAATTATTTTATTTTTAATGTCACACTTTATTTTAAAAATGATTTATAGTACTTACAAACACACAAACAAGACTGCAAGATAAAATAAACAAACAAAAAATAACATCTATGAAGAAAAAAAGAAAAGGAATGGGGAATCAAAAGAAAGATAAGAGAGGAATGATATAGCAAAGGACATGCCACGAAGTCCTCTGACCTTGACAGAGCGAGGAGGTCACAACTCTGATCTTCACACTGTTTGCAGGATCCATACCATACAGACCCACTAGCAGCTCAAAGAGAAGCTGAATTATTCCCTCACTGGGCCAGAGCCAAACCTCTCCCCTTGGGTCCTGAGACAGAGGAAACCCAATGTATGACAACCAGAACTTTAGTGCAAACAGCACAATGATTCGTGGTGGTTTTTTTTCAGACTATTTTTTCCTGATACTCCTTAATGTTAAGCCTGATGACACAACACAGTTTAACCCAAGGAATTCTCTAGTAAATCAAAATGAGACAATCTAGTATGAGGCTTTCTGACAGACTGTAAAGAGTCATCTCTGGAGGAATAGATGGTGATAAGTAAACACACTTTTCTGAAGGCAAGCACATGTGGTGAGATGATCCCTACATCTCTTTGGAACTCCTGGAATATCACTGTGTGTGTGTGTGTGTGTGTGTGTGTGTGTGTGTATGCTTGCACACATACTTCACCTTCTAGAACACAACTGATAGTGCTCAGGAGTACTTTCCTGAGTTCGAGTGACCTAATGATGTTAAAAAATAAGAAGGATAATAAGTGCTCTAAGACTGTTAAATTGTCTGCATCTCAGAAATTCTCCTTTTATTTATGGATCCATGGAAAGTACAATGCTAAGCTACCTGGTTAGCAGTTCACCATATGCAATGATACTACAGCAGCCATCGTGCGCCCAGGTGGCCTAACCCTGTGTCTACAGGAGTGGCATGTAACTCCTCTCTCTTTAATCACATGCAGAGAGTATATGTTGGACCAGTCATAACACTCAGTCATTACAGAACAAGCCTTTGTTTGACACACTGAATCAGCAATATGCATCCCTCATCTGCACCATGTGCTCCACTCAGAATAAACCACAGGTCAGAGTTACAAGTGGACAGATGTTGGGAGATTTACAAGTTCCTAAATCTCCCTGATTCTAGGGGAACCTCAAGAGGGGAATGAGCAATTATTATATAAGTCAAGGAGTTAGATGCCTGTATTCTTTGAATCAAAGCATCCCACTTTAAAATGGATTTTTAAATATTTAGGAGGGGATCCTAATGATGAGATAGTACAAATCAGAGCTGTCTGAATATGTGATGGTGCTATCCATTCAGATGGGCTGAAATAACAGTCATGAATCTAAGTTTCCCATCCCCCAGCCACAGTCCAACCAGCCTCTCTTCTCGGTCTAGCTCCAGGCTAGCAGTCGAGCAGACTAGTTAAAAGACAATTAGTCCAATTTCACATTCTCTAGCAGCCGAAAAATTTCATGTTATTTCAGTCACAGTGGATGGATGCCAAGTTCACTGGAAGCAGCCCTGCTGATTTATCCAGTCCATTTTAATACTTTAGAAATACTGTTAAAACATGGCTGTCCTAATTACATAGGGATCAACGCAGAGCGTCCCTCACCCAGGACTCTCCCAGAAGGGCTGCAATCAGCTGCATTCCCCTTAATTTCACCATGCAATTCCAACTAATTTCATCCTAGTACAGTGCTGTCAGACAACTCCCATGCCTCTGCGGTTTTAATCGATTAGCTCAATGTCTCTATAATGCATCACCAGCTGCCAGGCACAGAACTGGACGCTTTGCAAGCATTTCAGCTAAAAGACAGTTTAATTACTACACCAGCCTCTCAAAGGCATAGGCACAAAGCCTTGGAAGCAAATTATTAAAATATTTGGTGTCAACAAGCCACTTTATAACTGAGCAAACAATGACAATCCCAGAGATGGAAATCAGGAGAAAGTCAGTTTTTAAATTGTGAGTAAGCTTTTTATGGACTCTAATACATTCAAGCAAATGGACCGGTTTCAGCATCCCTGTTTCCATAAGGCACATGTGTTTCCTGGGCATTATTTTGTGGAATATACAGCCATCTGGGACACTGACAGGCTTGGAATACTACCCTACAATGGAAAAGAAAGGACTGAAGGACACAGTATTAGCAAAAAAGTAGACCAGTGAATCCCTAGTTTGATAACACTATACTCACATAGCATGGGCTCAAACCATTGACTCTGCTCTTGCACATCCCTCAACTGTCAAAGCTTAACAAGTAAAATGACAATACTTTGGTCAAAGCACAGTATTAGGTAAATATGTGTAACAGTAAAACTAGAGAACTTTTCAAAACATATTTAAGTCAGTCCGTTTAGTATGATGTGTTTTTCAACCATTCTCGGTAACAAAGAAACCAGGACAATTGTGACAAAGAGGAAAACAATGTTCTCAGGCATACTTAACTGTTTACACAGTACTGTGCCCAAGAAGGCAAACAAAAAAAGAAAAATTATTATTTTTTAAAAAATCTACTTCAAAGCATCTATTACAAAAGAGTCTGAGTATGAAGGTCAATAGACTTCCTGAGGCTAGCAGGAAAACCAAGAAACTTACCACCCTCAGGCCCCATGATGAGGTGCTGAGAACTAGTCTTTGCCTCATTTACAATCTTTCCTTTAAAAAGTTTGTACTTAAGTCTAGAAACAGAAAGGAAGTCACTGACCACAGCACAAATGGTCCTCAAAACACCTCCAGACAAGAAATGCATCCAACTTCATTACCACAAGGAGATTAGAGACATCAAAAGAACTCTTATCTCCTTAATCAGAGGCACAAATCCAGTAACAGATGAAAGGCAATATCTTGTTTTAAAAAGAAATTGGAATGTATAGGAAATTATGGTTTCATATTAGGATTTGGTATGTTATTTTCATTTCTTACTAATTCCCTTTGATTGGAATTGCTAATGGAGGGGGAAACACTTAAGTTATGATGGCAGAGTATCTTCACAATTCACTGAAAATGAGTAGCTCACCCCCGTGTGGAGAAAGGGACCAGCTATGTTCCTAAGTTATCTTTCATAGTTCAATTTAAGGCATTAGTAAATCTCCATTTTTGTATCTGATCAAAATTTGCCTGTTTTCTCCCTCATTTTTCCTTTCTTTATAGAATGAGACTTCCCCTGTAGTAACATCACTTGCAGTTCTTTAATGTTTTCAAAATACTTCATTATGGCAGAACAGCAACAGCATAAGCTCTTAGGGTCAGTGGAGTAGTAGACATTATGGCTTTCATTTCATAAATCAAGTAACAGACTCACAAGAGTTTCTCTGACTTTTTCAGAATTTCAGGATGGCAAAACTATGATCAAGACCCAGATCTTCCAATGCTCATCATGCTCTTGCCCTTATACTCTATAGCTATTAAAAAAATCTTAAAACAGGCTGTGATAAACCATCTTTGCTTCATTTTAGATCATTTATGCTACTGCTAAGTCACTTCAGTCATGCCCGACTCTGTGTGACCCCATAGATGGCAGCCCACCAGGCTCCCCTTGTCCCTGGGATTCTCCAGTCAAGAACACTGGAGTGGGTTGCCATTTCCTTCTCCAATGCATTTATACTTAATTTATACTTAAGTCTTAAATATTTCATATCCAATCTTGCTATTATTTTGAGAGTGTAGTTTTCCAAACATAACTTTTTTCCCCCAGTTTTCTTATTAGTTGTGTGACCATACAATTCATCACCAAAAGTGAGACATTTTTCAGAGTGAAAGGCAGTTTTTGATGATTACACTGAAATAAACAGCAGAAAAATGATACTGACCCAAGAGAAATAGGTTATGGTCCTCACTGTAGATCTGGTGCCGCCACTACTGAAGCTCCAGAGAGAAGCCCTGGTGTGGGCTGATACTCTAAGCCGCCCTTGGGAGCGGCAGGGGAGCAGCCCCCATCTGTTCAGTTCAGCACACAGGTTCAGCCACACACAGGGTCAGGCTGTACGGCCTCTGACATTTGTTTTTAAATCGTTCACAATAAAGTAGATCAGCTGACATTATTCATTTGCAATCTACCTTTGGGTCTCAGAGGCAGCTCAGTTTGAGTCCCTAGCTCTGTCAGGTCACTGCTTCCGCAGTTCAAAAATAGTTAAAATGTGGCAACTTCATATGCTTCAGTCAAATCCCTGAAGCATCTCTCCTCTCTCATTCCCTGGGTGGAATGCTGTGTATTCTGGTGTCATCACAAAGAGAATCCCAACTACTACTTGTTCTGAATTCTTCCTTCCACCCATTGTTTCCTGATTGCCTATCTGTTCAGAATCATGCTGAGAAGTCCTCTACACTTGTGCACCTCAAACTTCAGGGTCAGATGAATCACCTCAGGATGTTAAAATTAAAGAATCTGATTCAAGAGGTCTGGGAAAAGGCCTGAGATTCTGCATTTCTAACAAGCTCCCAGGTGACACCAGTGCAGCTGGAACCCACACCACAGTTTAGGAGCAAGGCTGTAGCCTGCATTGTTCTGGCAGACAGCAGTTTTATTACCAGCTTCCTCAGCTGGGCTTCCCTGGCGGCTCAGCTGGTAAAGAATCCGCCCCCACAATGCGGGAGACCTGGGTTCAGTCTCTGCGATGGGAAGGTCCCCTGGAGAAGGGAAAGGCTACCCACTCCAGTATTCTGGCCTGGAGAATTCCATGGACTGTACAGTCCATGGGGTCACAAAGAGTTGGATGACTGAGCAACTTCCACTTTCACCAGTTGTTAGTTGATAACTGGGCATGTTATTTAACCTCCTTTGATCAACTCAGCTTTCATATACATAAAATGTCTTCTATCTCACAGGGTTGTTTTGGGTATGAAATGAGATAATGATTTCAAAATGTCTAGCACAGGGCCTGACATTATTAGATAAATATGAAGTCACCATTACTCTTATTATTGGTGTTTAATAAACACAAAACAAAAAGGACCTCAGCCCCTAGGAGCTGTAGGTTATAGAGTAATTCCTCAAATGTGGCCCTGGGACCACTAGCAACAAACACTTTAGGAATCTGTTACAGATGCAGATCCTTGGGCCAAAAGCAGACCTATGGAATCAGCAATCCTGAGAGGACGAAGCAGCAATCTATGTTGAATAAACTCTCCAGTTGTTTTTGATAAATGTTGAAGTTTGAGAGGCACTGATGCTTTTACTTAGGAATAAGCTTTTAACTCAAATATTTACAGCACAGTTATTTCATAAGTTTGACCTCATTTAACTGCAATGTCTGTAATTCTTTTCATGTCTATTATTATGCTGTTCCTCAAGACAAAATTTTCATGTCCTTCCTGCTCATGTAAATTATATACACACTTGCATTAAAATTTTACATAGAGCTTCTTTATAGTTTATAAGATAAAAGCATTTGGTTCAAAATGTGGTGTGATATGCTTGAGTTCAGTATTACCGAATGTAAGATGCTTTAATTTCAAATCTGTTTACTCTCCTTTTGTAGCCCATGTTTTGGCGATATGCACAATTTTTAATTGGAAAGTGAGTGAACGTCACTAATTTATACCAGATTGTAAGACCAAGGTGAGCTAGAAGAATTGTTCAAGTAGCGGTTTTCATATCTTACCATGCTTTGCATATTTTCTTTCTGTACTTTTCGTATTATCCTCCTTTTTCTTTTTTTTTTTCCCCTTCTTTTCTGGAGGTACTCATTTCTCACTTGGATTCCAGAACTCTACAATGTCCTGACATTCTTACCAACTCACTAGCTGGGTCTTCTGAAATACTTGAGCTGGATCCTCATCTCGTTTTGATCTGCAGATATTGGTTGACCCTAGGGCTCCCTCCACAAAACTCTTCCTTCTCTATCTACATTAATTGTTAGGTAACCTCAGGTTTTAAATACCAGACACACACTCATAACAAATGCACATCCAATTGCCTTGATAACGCCTTAATTTTTGCAAAACTGAACTTGGGGTGCTCCCTTCTTCAAACCTTTTAGTCAGGAACTCCTTTTTCTTTCTTTTTTCTTATTTTTTTTGTGCAGCAGTTCAGTTCAGTCACTCAGTCGTGTCCAATTCTTTGAGACCCCGTGGACTACAGCACGCCAGGCTTCGCTATCCATCACCAACTCCTGGAGCTTGCTCAAACTCATGTCCATCGGGTCGGTGATGCCACCCAACTATCTCATCCTCTGTCGGGTGATCCCCACCATTTAGTCAGAAGCTCAGGCAAAATTTTTCAAGCCAGGCTTGACTCCTTTTTTTCAAATCCATATCAACAGATTATGAGATTATGCTGGAATTAACCTTCCAAATATATCCTCAAGCTGATTACTTCTCACATCCCCCAGCATACCCTAGTATAGGTCCCCCTTCTCACTCACCTGGACTTCTGCAGTCAATAGTCTCCTGAACTAGTCTCTCTGCTTACAATTTAGCCCTTCCTAGTATACTTTACTCACAGCAACTAGGGTAATCGTTTTTAAAATTCCAATCACATCTATATCTATCTCAAACCCTCTGGTGGCCTCCTTCCCTCTAAGATAAAATCCAAAGCCTATGTCTGGTTCTGGCTACAGTCCCAACCTCATCTCCTACCCACACCCCTTTTTTATCTGCTCCAGTGCCACCAACCGACTTGCCTTTCTTAGAGTCAATCAGTGTTGCTCCCAAGAGGCTTCTACAATGCTATTTCCTCTGCCTCTTCCCAGGGATCTGCATAACTTGCTCCTTCACTTCACTGAGAGACATTAAATAGTTGGAATACCATCTGAAACGTCATCCTCTGTTACACCCTATTCCTTTACCCTGCCTTATTTTTTTTTAACAGCACCTACAACTGACACCACATGTGCATTTGTTGATTTACCTTCTCTTGAAAAAAAAGGTAAATTCCTTGATAGCATTTATTGGTTATGTTCATTTCCCTATTCAAAAGCCCCTGGTCTTTTGAATAGTAGGCACTTGGTAGGCATATAGTAGGCACTTGGTAACTTTGACAAGTGAAATAATCAAAGCTCAGATAAAGGGAACTGCATAAGGTAGCCAGCTAGTCAGTGCTAGAGGTGGGACTAGAAATCAGATTGCCCACTTTCTGACATCCATGTGTCTCCCATTTGACCATCCTGCCTCCCCACCTGATTATGTACCCTGAGAATAAAGCAGTTCTATATAAAAGAAAGAAAAGTCTTTTTTTTTTTTAAGTGGCTAATATTTCCATGTTTCTGGATTTCTCTCTGTAAGAACGAGATGGTTAGATGACCAACTCAATGGACATGAGTTTGAGCAAGTTCTAGGTGACAATGAAGAACAGGGAAGCCTGGCATGCTGCAATCCGTGGGGTCACAAAGAGTCAGACATGACTGAGCGACTGGATAACAACAACTTTAAGAAAAAATATTTGGCACACTATCTAAAATATCATCCCACTTACTCTCTGCCCTCTTACACTGCTTGAGTTCCCTCTGTAGCATTTGTCATACATTTTATGTATATTTGTCTACTTTCTCACCAAGGAATGTGAGCTTGGCAAAGGTTTGGCTTCATGATGTTCACTCCTGCATTCTAATACCAGCAAGCATTCCTAAAGCCCATGATGAGTGAATGAACAAACATGGGCTCCTTAACTTCTACCAACCATTCTTTACAGACTTTCTGCTATCATCTTGTCATTTGTCTTAAGGCATGAGAAAATAATCATCATAGTTTTTGTTTACCATAATTTATAAAGTGCCTTCTATATGCCAAGTACTTCATGTTCATTATCTCTGATCCTCACAATAATCCTGTGAAATTAATTACCATTATTATGTTCATTTTACAGATGAAGGGACTACATAAAGCTCAAAAAAAAAAAAAAAAAGAAAGAAAGAACTTGTCTAGGATCAAGAATTAGTAAATTATAAAGTTGAGATTCATCCTAGAATCTATGTCCTTTTGTCTCAGAAATCCATAAGTTTTCCAATAAGCCATATTACTGATACTTCTTTTAAAATGGAGCAGTATTCTTAGGAACAAATATTATTGTTTAGAGCAGGGAGATCAGGGGACAGAAATAAACATTTGGTTTCATAGTTACTTCTAACATGGCAAAAGGCCACCCATTCAGGTACAGTATGTAGGACATAGAACAAAAACTTTCAGGATAGCCATTGGTGACTGAAGACAAGTTAAATCCTTCTAAGTGTTGTGATAACTACATTCACTCCCATCCTCACTATTTCTGTGTTACTCTGGTGAGTATGTTTAACACTTTTTTCAAGTCAGAGAAACAGTATATTCAGAACTGTTTATCAAATTCCTCTGAGTAAATGAATCCTACTTTCAGGGTAGAAATGATGAGTACAAACAAATCCAGTGCTGACAAAGTCCTCAGCACACAGGGCCCACTCCCTGCACGCTACTGCTGCACACGCAGTCTCAGAACGGAAGTTTGAGCCTGCAAGCACCGATACACAGTAATCCCCTGGGGTGAGACGTATGTGGATGCCTTTGGTGCTTTCATATAAAACTAGTTACTAAAACATGAGGCTCAGTGGTAAAGAATCCACCTGCCAAGGCAGGAGATGCAGGTTCAATCCCTGGCTCGTGAAGATCCCCTGGAGAAGGAAATGGCAACCGACTCCAGTATTCTTACCTGAGAAATCCCATGGGCAGAGCAGCCTGGTGAACTACAGTTCCATGAGTCACAAAATAGACACGACTTAGCAACTCAATAACAACTAAACAATGAGACAAACTTATTGTGTGTTTTGGTACAGAAAAGTTAAGAGTAGCTATATAAAGACTCACATGTAGTTTGTGGCTTGGATTTCTTACAAATTAGATTTGGGAAATTATATTTTGAAAGGATTTGGCCTTTACTGAAACAGGTCCAGTTGATCAAATAATCAAATTATATTAATTTATTGTGACTGCATACTTAACATCCCCCATCAAAGCCAAAGAGTGGGGGAAAAAAAAGGAAGAAAACAACTGGGAATACTGTCAATCGAGTCAGAATGCTGTGCGTAGGCAGGTCCTTTAAACATGAATCTATCCTGGATGTGTCTATTACGGATCTGACTTCACAAGCAAGGAAGCAAAATTACTTAATTCATTATCAACCTACCCTGATTTAGATCTATGCATGTGAAAATCTCTGTTACTAATTTTAATTGCACTATTCCCTCTCTACAGGATACTGTTAAATTGGTTTGGTGAAATAGTAGTGAATCACATCAAAGTGGTGGGCTACATTTTATAATATATCTAAATAACTATCCCATTTTCCCAGCATGTTGCTATGCATTTTAAGTATTAATATTATGACTCTGGTTTAGAAGAATGTAGCCTTTTTCTTTAAAATAAATTTCCTTGCTCTTTTAGTACTGTTAAAATTGGGCTGGATTTTAAGTGGCTAACGAGTAATAAAAAGAGCAATATCTGCTGCAGGGAACCACAAAAAACATGCTGGCGGGCTCATAAAATATGTTCATGCAAGTCACTTGCAGATATATCATTCTGATACAGTAATGGTTTTTCCAAACTAAGTGGGCTCCCTTTTGTAGCTACACTTTATTATCTGGATTCTTATTTTCACTCTTACCCCGGGATTTTTAGAGAGAGGCATTTTTTCTCACATGCACATTTGTAAATTTCGAGGAGCAGCAACAGTCAAGAGGAAAGATGCAAACTCATGATTCAGATCTGGGACCTCGCACGGGCACTGCCACCGCTGTGCTTCTATGACTTACATTTCATGCAATGCTTCAGTTTCTTCCACTAATATAATAAAAAGGAGCCTGAAACTTTTCTTACATAAAAATGCATCCCCCCCCCTTTTTTTTTAAGTTGCTAGATTTCTGGCATATATATATCCTAATAGGAAGGCATTCTGGTCAAATGGAAGAGGCTTAGGGGTTTGAAAGAGGGAGCCTAAATTCTAAGCCCCTGCCTGGACTGGGGAACACAGGTATACCTGTGGCGGATTCATCTCGATATTTGGCAAAACTAATACAATATTGTAAAGTTTAAAAATAAAATAAAATTAAAAAAAAATAAACTGGGCTCCCAGCTAATTGAGAGAAGCCATTCCCACAATCTGTGGAGGCTCAGTTGTCCTTTGTATTATGCTACTTGGATGATTTGAGTTTCACAACACTTGCTCTAGGAATAGCACGGATAATGCTTTAAGACCAAACTAAAAGAAAGGAAGCTAGTTATATTATAAAACTAGTGTAGTAATGCAAATGAGAAGGGATAGGTCTGAACTCAGGCTGTCTGTGGAAACAGAAGCGAGAGGGAGTACTGCAATGGTAATTTGGGGAACCAGCTAGATATGGGGGTTGGGGACAAAGCAACACTACAATGGCATCCAGTTCATGGTTGGTACCACAGGGACAGGAGGCCAGATTGGGAAAAGAACGTGCTCATGGACATGCTTCCCTTGATGTGTCCAGAGGGAAACAGAGTAAGAACTGGCAAGAGAGATCTAGAGTTCAGGTGAGAGCTCATCAAGGCCCTTTAAATTTTGGAATCACTATTTCAGTGAAAGTTTTTCTTTGGATATCCATTCATTCAGCAACCATTTAGTGAGGACTTCTATGTGCCACACACTTACTGTGGTGCTGGTATCCAAGAAAACAAGTATATCCGCCTTGACGAGTTCACAGTCAAGGAACCTAGATGGTCCATAACTATATAGAGACAAAAGCAAAAAGTAGAATTTTTATGAGTTTAGTCTACAGGCTAGCATCGTGTGGATAACTTTAAAATTTTTAATTTATTTATTTTTAATTGAAGGATAATTGCTTTACAATATTGTGTTGGTTTCTGCCACATATCAATGTGAATCAGCCATAGGTATACACATGTCCCCTCCCTCCTGGGCCTCCCTCTCACCTCCTAACCCATCCTATTTCTCTAGGTTGTCAGAGCACTGGGTTTGAGTGAATAACTTTTCAAATAATTGTGTGTCTATAGCTTGTTGTTCAGGATGGAAGTATTATAACCTATAACCTTTAATTATAAACAAGAAAATGTAAATAACTTTCTACAAGTCATGGAGCTAGTAAGTAGCAGAGTTAGGGTTCAAACCTAGAGTTTTTGTGTTTGTTTGTTTTGTCTTGCCTTGTTTCAGATTCTAAAGCTTTCACTTCCTATACTATGTAGAAAGGGAACAGAAGAGTCCTAAGGAAGCAGCCTGGGAGAGGCCCCAGTGTGTGGGAGGCTGGCAGAGGATGAACCCCGGACCCACGTAAGGAAAAGATCTGGAGACTTAAAAGGAAAGAGAATTAATCCAGAAACCAGTGGAAGAGGGAGAGACTAGAGAAGTTGGGGAAGAAGGAAGCTGGGACAATCCACAGGGTCAAATGCTTCCCAGGGGTCAAACAGCATGCCATGCAGAGCACCGAGTGGAGTCACTTCCAGAAAATCAACAGTGTAAACACAGTGAGAGCTCAGCACTGGGGCACTGACGGGAGATCAGCAAGTTGCCACAGTGATTGGAAGCATAACGAGTAATCTAGCTGGAGTGAAGCTGGAGTATAAAGGAAAAATACTGGTTCATAGTAACAGAAGAAAGTAGATCAACACAGTTTAATTTCAATATTCCAAATGTATAAAGTTGAACAGAGATTTCAGATTTTTTTCCACAAAACCGTCAGTGATCACTACCTTTTGGAGAGTTGTTGTTGTTTTTTTTTTTTTCCCCATCCCCAAAAGTAATTGCCTTTGATGAAGACTGTTTACTTCTTGTGATGTCATATAGGCCAGAATTCCAGTGATATTTTATTTTAGGAAACAAAATAAACACTTATAAAAATTAAACAGAGTTCACTTTCATTTCTAATCTGGCCCTTCTACAAGATACTTAAGATTGTGATTCTGGTTCAAAGACAAAAGCTCTAGCTAAACCAAGCAGTTGCAACAAAGGTCATGAGCATCCCACTGCAATAATTACAGGTATTATGGTAAGTTGGTGCTCTTTGTAGGAAAAAATGCAAACGAACTGAGTCTGAGAGAGAACTGCTGAATACTATCATATTAACAAATGATGTGTCTGACTCAAATACTGATTTGCCTAAGATGCTAAGCAAAACAGAATGGGAAAACAAGATTTCTGGCCAGAGAAAACAGATCACAAGTGCTGTACTAGGAGGCTGGCCCCAAGCCTGAACTCAGTGAGCCCTTGAAGGTGTCACCTTGATCTTCATCAGCTTACTCACTGTTGTTAAAAATTTATAGTCACTTAATTTATCCATGTTGTGGGAAAAAGTAAAAACTTCACATCACCACAGCACCACAGTAATAACCATCAGCTCAAATATGCTTTTTGTGTGTGTTTTTCCTTCTACTTTCACTTTGAAAAATAATTAAAGATTAATAAGGGGCTCATCCTTTATTACAGGTTCAATTAATATATTACTAATTTTATAAATCTCTTGTCAAAAAGATTGTGAACAAAAATGAATATATTAGTTACAGTACACGCCAGAACAGAGGGAGGTGAGATAGAAAAGTGCTAGTTTAATTATGCTCACACCACTCTGGTAAATGTTGAACCAGATGGTAGAACTAGCAAACAATGGAGGAATTTTTAAAATCAGTTATTCTTCAATAAGTATTTGTACTCCAAAGCTCTATATTAAGAGCACTGGTAGAAAGATGATCTTTTCCCAGGTGTGGTTATCTACAATGCTGCTATAAAGCTTCCTGGGGTGTATTTCCAATGATCTCCATCCCTCGCCTGCCATGCCCTCCAGGAAGGTATTCACCTCTCAAGCTGGGTGACCTGATGGATGTGCAGAGAGGACAATGTCTACTATACTATACGGCAACCTGTTAAACGATAATCTGTGGTTGTGACATGTGCTTAATAGTCTAAAGCTGCAAAATTGTTTAAACAACAATAACACTACAACACTGTTCTTAAATTATGGGCTTCAGGGGGAAGACGTGCAACTAATCTTTAGCCTTCAGATCAATGTGACTTTTTCCTATTCTGGTGAATGATTTTATATATATATATAATTAAGCTATATAATTAAGTTTTTAAATATCAGAGCACATTTTTGAAGTAGATAATCCCAATCTATCCCCCTTATTTCCCTCCCCATCCCATTTAATGACCTCTTTCTCTCTTTCTGTCTCTGTCACACATAAACACATACACACATATCACTCTACTAAATTTAACTCCTGAGTGTCTTATTCACACTATGTCGTTAATGACTAAAAATTCCATCTCTACCAAGTAGAATTAACCCTTGTCGTCTCTGTGCCCTCAGAGAACTTTGTCCAAGTCTTTTGTGGTTGATGGTGCGAGCATGCTTCTCCACCATTCTTTTTCTTTATAGATCACATACTCATTCCCCAGCTCTCATGAGTATGGCTGTCAAGTGTTCATAGCTATAACCTTCTCCAGAGAACTATTTTCAGTCGCTGGGAGTCAAACTTTCTGACAATGCCTGAGAGGTCATATTTGGTGACAGGGTAGAGACGTGATAGAGAGACAAGTCAATGACTGACTTATGTGGGGTTCCAGGGCTAGCCCTTTTTCTCAACTCCACATAATTTCTTCTTCCAGATCTTTCCAGAGGAATACACTGAAGCTATCCTTACTCTGTTCTGCCCTTAGCTTCCCCTACTGCCTCACAAGTTCACCTGAAATCACCCTCTCTCTACATAACTTGCATTAACATCCCATCTCAGACTCTACTTCAAGAAAACTAGACCTAAGATACCTGTTAAAGTCCTTGCCACTTTGGAACTTGAGTAGTTCTATAAGTTGCTCAAATGAATGATATTTCATATTTCTCATCTAGGAGGGTATTTTGTATTTTAACACAAGAGCTTTCATTAAAGCCTGACATCAAGTACAAGTCAACAGATTTTAGCAATTTTTATTTTGAAATTTCTCAATGTGCTTCATGATGGAACATTTTATATAAAATTAATCACTGTTTCTTAGGGGTTTACATGTCAGGGTCCTACTAGGCATTTCCAGGCGGGGATTATGATCAGATGAGGGCTGGAAGAGATCCCAAGTTTACAACCAGTACTTAAAGCATTAGTATGTGATAACCTTTCACTTTAAGGGAATCTGTAATGACATTAGTCACAGAAGATGTAAATCACAGGGGCAAAGTTCTTTCCAGGTCTTACTTCTTCTTCTCTCTCTCTCTGATAGAGAGAGAAAGAGAAGAAAAACCCATTGAAGTACTAAATAGTCCAATATGGAATATCAACATTCTTCTATTCTTCTTTGGCTTACACACTTGCAAATGACTTTTCAGTTTTCTGGTATCCAAGACCTATACCGACATCTAAGAATATATATATATATATATATATACATATATATATATATATATAATATAAAATATATATATATATAAAAAACACTTCTCCAAGTTTCTGATGTCCTCAAGGGTAGAGACTATTTCAAATATATTCTAGGAGCATTCCCACAGTGAAATTATAGACATATAACAATTGAATGAAAAATTCCTGATGGATTAAGCTGAAGCAATCTCTACACCAGTAAAAGAGATATAATGTTGTAAGGTTAAAAAAAAACAGGATAAAGGAGAAACACAGAAATCCATGACAAGAAAACGTCAAAGACTAGGCCAATTATGTGCCGCTTCAGTCGTGTCCAACTCTGTGCGACCCTATGGACAGCAGTCCCCAGGCTCCTCCGTCCACAGGATTCTCTAGGCAAGAATACTGGAGTGGGTTGCCATTTCCTTCTCCAAGCAATGAAGACAACATGAACCAAAAGCAACCACTGAAAACAAAGGTCCTTCTCACTTCAAAGTTTGCATAATTTTATATAAGTATGTCTTACCACATTATTACTTTTATTTACAAAATACTGTGGATAGAGATAGCATCTCTTAAGTATGAGAAGGAAGGAGTCAAAGAGTCTGACCCAAGGAAGAGATCATGCAGTGCTATATCTATTCAGAGAATGCAAACATCTTCAACGAAGTATTAGCAAACTGAATTCAAAAGTATATTAAAGAGATCGTATATCACAATCAAGTAGGATTTACTCTAGGGATGAAAGAATAATTCAACATCCACAGATCAGTCAACATGATACACCACATTAACAAAATGAAGGATAAAAATCATACATTCATCTCATAGAGGCAGAAAAAGCATCTGACAAAATTCAACATCTTTTTGTGATAAAAGCTTAACAAAGTGAGAACAGAGGGAATGTACCTCAACTTAATAAAGGCCATATATGACAAACCTACAGCTAACATCATACTCAATAGTGAAAAGCTAAAAAATTTTCCTTTAACATCAGGAACAAGACAAGGATGCTCACTTTTACCACTTTCATTCAACACAATACTGGAAGTCCTAGCCAAAACAATTAGGCAAGAAAATAAAAACAACCCAAATTGAAAAGGAAGAAGTAAAATTGTCTCTATTTGCTAATCATATATCATACATAGAAAAGCCTAAAGATACCACCAAAATCCACTGATACTAATAGCAAAAATCAATGTATAAAAATCAGTTGTGTTTAATATATACTAATAAGTGATTCAAAAAATGAAGAAAACCCCATTTTCAATAGCACTAAAAAAGAGGAATATTAAAATTCAATAGCATTAAAAATTGCTCAGGAGTAAATTTTACCAAGGAGGTAAAAGATTTATATGTTGAAAACTATAGCACTGATGAAAGAAAGTAAAAACAACATAAATAAATAGAAATATATTTCATATTTATGGACTGAAAGAATTAACACAGTTAAAATGCCCCAACTACCCAAAGTTCTCTAGAGATTCAGTGCAGTCCCTATCAAAATTCCAATGACATTTTTCACAGAAACAGAAAGAAGAATCCTAAAATTTCTGTGTAACCACAAACTATCTGGAATAGCCAAAACAATCTTGGGAAATAAGAAGGAAACTGCAAGTATCACACTTCCTGATTTCAAACTATATTACAAAGCTACAGGAATCAAAGCAGTATGTCATTGGCATAAAAACAGATGCATACCCATGCATAACAGATGTAAACCCATGCATATATATATACATATATAGGCAAAGTAATTTTCAACAAAAGGAACCAAAATATACAATGGGCAAAGGAGAGCCTCAAAATGCTGGGAAAATTGGATAGCCAAATACAAAAGAATGAAATCTATCTTACACCAAATATAAAAACCAACTTAAAATAATTGAAGAATGCCCAAATTTAAGCTCTGAAACCATAAAACTCCTAAAAAAAAAAAAAAAAGAGTAAACTCCTTGACATTAGTCTTAGCAATGATTTTTTGGATTTGATACCAAAAGGAAAGGCAACAAAAGCAAAAATAGGCAAGCAGAATTACACCAAACTAAAAAGCTTCTGTACAAATGAAACCATCAACAAGATGAAAAGTCAACCTACAGAATGGGAGAAAATATTCACAAACCACATATCTCATAAGGAATTAATATCGAAGATATACAAGGAACTCATATATCTCAAAAGCAAAAATAAATAAACAAGCTAGACAAAGTAAACAAAAATTGTAAGTCAATTATACTCTAATAAAAAGATTTTTTAAATGGGTACAGGACCTGAAGAAACATTTTTTTCCAAAGACGACATACAACTGGCCCATAGGTATATGAAAATGTGCTCAACCTCACTGATCATCAGATCAGATCAGATCAAATCAGTCACTCAGTCGTGTCCAACTCTTTGCGACCCCATGAATCGCACCACGCCAGGCCTCCCTGTCCATCACCAACTCCCGGAGTTCACTCAGACTCACATCCATCGAGTCAGTGATGCCATCCAGCCATTTCATCCTCTGTTGTCCCCTTCTCCTCCTACCCCCAATCCCTCCCAGCATCAGAGTCTTTTCCAATCAGTCAACTCTGAGCATGAGGTGGCCAAAGTACTGGAGTTTCAGCTTTAGCATCATTCCTTCCAAAGAAATCCCAAGGGAAATGCAAATCAAAACCACAGTAGATATCACTTCATGCCTGTTAGAATGGTTATTCTCAAAGAGATGAGACATGAATTCTGGTGAGGTTATGGAAAATAAAAAATAAAAAAACCAGAACACATGTACACTGCTGGTGATAATGTAACTTGGTACACTGGTAACTATGGAATACAGTACAAAAGCTCCTCAAAAAATTAAAAATAGAACTACCATACAGGTAGTTCTGGGTATTTACTCATAGGAAATAAGATCATTATCTCAAAGGGATACTTGTACTCTAATGTTCATGACAGCATGATAGCCAAAATATGGAAACAATATAACAACATAAACATCCCCTGGTAGATGAATGAATAAAAGAAAGTGTGATATACATTATACACACACAAACACAAAATTAATTATGTGAGATGATGAATCTGTTCATTCACTCTTTTAACAATGTCTACAGAAATCAAATTACCGCATTGAAAAAGTTAAATATCTTAAAAAATTTGTCAATTAAAAGTGAATAAAAGTTGGGAAAAAATTATATTTAAAAAAGGAAAGAACCAGTAACGCAAGCAGATCCAAACACTCAGATTATCTCAAGGCTGGCTTGCAGTCCTGGGGCTTGGTATCCTGTCCCGGGGCTTGGTATCCTGTCCCAAGGTCAGACAAGAGAAGGGACAAGATTTACAAAAGTCACTGGAAGTTGGCAGCACCTGGGCCAAGTTCTCAAAAGACACACTTATCCTTGGGCAAATCTTTTCCCAAGGCAGCCTGAAACTGTGGAGCTGAAGAAAAGAACCATCAAGAAGAGTGTACTGACCATGTTTTTAACTTATTTGGTTATCTTCCAGCACACAGTAGAAGTAAATGCAACTTGTTGAAGGGGCAAGTAAATGTCAAATCCTTCACAGCAATGAAAGAAGTGAGCAAGAATGACCGGCTCCAGATCATGTAGGCCTGGAATGACCAAGAACCACAGAACACAAGTTGCCTTACTTCATTTCAATATGAGTCATGAGCACTCCTGTGGGCCCAGTGCTAGGCTCAGTGTTTTCCAGCATTAAAGTGAATTATATGTGTAGGTTTTGTCCACTGAAAACTTGTAATCTAGTCTACGGTGGTTATAATCCAGTCACTGGGAAATAATTATTTAAATATAAGAAGTATACTTTAAGTGGTTTGCATCTTAAACTATTTTGAACACTTTTAGTTAGTGAGATAAACTCCAGAGGAATATGTCAATAAGTTCTATTTTACCTTCATGAAGAATTATAAAGGCATGTAAAAAAAAGATTAATTTCATGGTTGAGTTTTCATAAGCATTTGGAGCACCTACAAAATCTTTCAACTCATACAAACATAGCTCTTCCCTATTTTTAATTCTCTTTCTATATTTTGATAAGAGGACAGCACAACAGATGTCTACGGGCCTCTCATAAGTCAAGACCCACAAAGGCACCTTAAAGTGCATTAAATTTCAAAAATCCTCTATCTGTATATATTCACTTAATATATTCTCATTTGCACATTTGTGTAGTAAAATTCACACCATAAAATATATAGAAAGTACAATGAGCTGGAAGCAATATATTCCAGTATTCTTAATACCCCAGGAATAGGCTGACCTTGGTATGCTCAGATTCCCCCAAAGTCTTAAAAATTATACAATGTGAATTGTGGCATTTAATTTATTTTATTCTATATGCTTTAAAATGCAACCATTGATTTTTCAAAGCCTTTGGGCAATATACAAGAGCAGATTTCATAAACTACAGGGTAAAAATGACAAAGTCATAATAACAAATGTCAAGCTGGCAATTACCCATCCCAAACAATTCTTTGCCTTTCTAAGTCAGATATTACAAATGTGTCTCTTTTGGACAGAAAATTAGGGAGAATTTTTAAACCCACCAACTTTCCTAACAGCCCTCTGATATTTATCTCTGAAGATGATCAATAAGATATGTTGACAATACCCAAGATATGAATGCAAATATCTTTACTGACTAAAGTACTAAGGATCTGTAACACACTAGACTCCTTAACAGTGTTTTGCAGAAATATTTGAGATTCCCTTGGGAAGTCCTTCAAACCCACACTAGATGGTGAGACAGAGAGTCTAGACATATCTTTGCCATGCATTGGCTAAATGACCTTGATCAAATCACTTAACCTTTATGAGCCTCAGTTTTCTTCTCTCATCTATGAAATGAGGGGATTAGGACAGACATATACTAGGCATACAGTAACATATCAAATACATGGTAGTCATTTAAGTGTAGTTTTTTAAATTATTGTTTTTAGTTCAATGAAATGACAATTATATCTGAGATGGGAAAACACTCACTTTGGCTTAATGTTGAGAACTCTTATAGGTAGGTTTTGGTAGAGCACATAGAACGTATATCAATTCCCTCCTCAGTTTGAATTATCCCATTTCAGACTCTAAGAAAAAGGAGGAAATATGGGTCTAGCAATTCATATTTCTAAAGCTGTTGAAATGGTCCCCGTGTCCACAAATTAAAACACATCCTGTCATTGGTGTCTATCAGATATATAAAAAGGAAACCATGCATTTAACTCATCCTTTATATTGTTTAAACAGGTAGGCCTCTTTAATTTCAGAATGAGATAAAAATGAGCTTTAAGAATGGGAAATGCAATGCCTTCTCAAAATAAAGCATCACATTTTGCTATCAATCCCCTGATGTTAGTCTCTGAAACACAATTTAATTGATGGTATAGGCTAAGTAAACACATGTGGGTATATGTATGTATGTACATGTCTCTCAAATGTCATACTTTTTAAAATGCTTTTAATAAAGGAAATAATAGAGTGTGTCAGGAGAAGGCAATGGCACCCCACTCCAGTACTCTTGCCTGGAAAATCCCATGGATGGAGGAGCCTGGTAGGCTGCAGTCCATGGGGTCGCTAAGAGTCAGACACGACTGAGCGACTTCACTTTCACTTTTCACTTTCATGCACTGGAGAAGGAAATGGCAACCCACTCCAGTGTTCTTGCCTGGAGAATCCCAGGGATGGGGGAGCCTGGTGGGCTGCCATCTATGGGGTCGCACAGAGTTGGACATGACTGAAGCGACTTAGCAGCAGCAGAGTGTGTCAAACAAACCATCAGAAAACCAATATAGGTTCTACTTTAAAAATATGGATTGAAATATTTCAGGTAAATAATAATGAAAGTCGCTACAGATTAGAGCCGTCACAGACTCAGGCTCCAGAGCCACACAACTCAGCTTTGCATCCTGGCTCCATGATTTACTTTGAGTGTATTATAATATTTCTGTTCTTCATTTTTCTCAAGTATAGAAAAACAGTACTTCACTACTAGAATCACGATGAGAATTAAATGAGTGAATGCATGTAAAGCACCTAAAACAGAGTCCAGTGCAATACATACTAGCTTTTACTTTATTTGCTATTACAAACTGAAAAAAAAGTTCTAATGCCTCACTCTTAGTAAGTATCACAGAAAAAGTTAAATTTATTACCATACAAAAAAGATTATAACATCTGAAGGCAGAAAACTATATTGTAAAAGATGAGGAAAAGATAACTCCCTAAGAAAATTCTGGATTTCCCAGGTGGTTCAGCAGTAAAGAATCCACCTACTAATCCAAGGAGATACAGGTTTGATCCCTGGGTCAGCAAGATCCCCTAGAAAAAGGAAATGGCAACTCATTCCAATATTCTTGCCTGGGAAATCCCATGGACACAGGAGCCTAGAGGGCTACAGTCTCATGGGGTTGCAAAGAATTGGACACGGCTTAGCAAATAAAACAAGAAAACTCTACAGAACAGGTCATACTACTACTAAACCTAAAAATAAGTAGTATCAACTTCCATACTTATTAAATCTACTTTATGGTTCTTTGAAACAAGGCTAGACCAATGAATTCAGTGACAAAATTTAGGTTTGTAGTGCAGAAACCCGAATTGCTAGAATAATCCTAGCATCCAGCTTGAGATCACCCTTGTGACCTCCTTTCCTGTACAGATGCCAGTCACAGGGCTCTGCTTGGGTGAACATCTCCTCATTAGAGAGACTCCTTTGAAGCAGACACTGGAGAGGGGTTCCTGCTTCTGGGAAGACAGTAGAGATCCGCAGAATGCTCCCCACTGGTGGTGGTGGTAATGCTGATGGTAGCTATAAAAGCCCTTACTCTGTGCCTGCCACTCTAAACTCTGCCATATTAACTCCAGAAATATAGCCAATTATTGAGAGAAACTTGAGGAGACAAACTCTGGGGACAAAGGATGAGAACAGAAGTAGGGATTAGGCTGCATGCTGCAGTCAGAGGCCTTCGACCCTGGATCTCTGAGGGACTCCCCAGGCAGACAGAACAGAGAGCCCTGATGAGGTAAGGCAGCACAGGGCAGGCCATGGTGGAGGCTGAAGGCTGGAAAAAGGATAAGAAGGGAAGAGGGATAAATCGGATGACTGGGACTGACGTATACACACTGCTATATATAAAATAGATAACTAATAAGAACCCACTGTATAGCACAGGGAACTCTACTCAGTACTCTGTAATGATCTATATGGCAAAAGAATCTAAAAAAGAGTGGATATACGGACATGAATTTGAACAAACTCCAAGAGATAGTGAAAGACAGGGAAGCCTGGCACGCTGCAATCCATGGGGTTGCACAGAGTCAGACACAAACTTAGCAACTGAATAATGATAAATATCTGTATGTATAACTGATCCACTGTGCTGTACACCAAACTAACACAATATTGTAAATCAACTATGTTTCAATAAAATTTTTTTTTAAAGGAAATGAACATTTGTTTAGTTCCTTCTATCATTCATGCTTCTTGTGTGAAAGTTTTCTGAAACAAAGGAGACAAAGAGGTCAGGAGAGGGAGTTTTATAAATCTCATTCGTTTCTCAAATATTCCTATTATCCCTTCAGACACTAACTGTTCTAATTAAATCTACCTCTTCTAGTAAAATCTATTTAAATCATTCCTGCGTGTGTGTGTGTGTTTGTGTATACAGGCCATTAATAATCCAAACAACATCACTGTGTGTGTGTGTGTTCAGTCACTTAGTTGTGTCCAACTCTTTGTGACCTTGTGGACTGTAATCCACCAGGCTCCTCTGTCTATGAAATTTTCCAGGCAAGAATATTGGAGTGGGTTGCTATGCCTTCCTCCAGGGGATCTCCCCGATCCAGGGATCAAACCTGCATCTCCTGCATCTTTTGAATTGCAGGTGCAGTCTTTACCACCATTGGGCTTTATCAAGAAAGCCCAATAACACTATGGTATACAAAGTTAAATGGAAATATTCAGGTTCATTTTCTTTAAAAAAAAACTCTCATCTGGATTATGTCTCTCAAATCAATTGCCTTTTAAATGTTTTTAATAAACCATACTCCATTATTTTCATTAAGAAAACAATTTTCTTGGGGTATTTGCTTTACAAACTCAAAAATTTTATTGTGTTGAGGAATCTCTAAATTGCTTAAAAATCTGTAACAAAATGCCATGAATGATTGTGTAAAAGCGAGAACAGGAAATGTTTTACTGTTATTAAACATGTCCAAGGTAACAATTTTAACATTTCATTCTGATTTGATTGAAATCACTTAAGTTGTGTGTCTACCTAATTTCAATGAATCAAGGTGAAAATATGACCTTTCAGGTCCTGGCATGCTGCTCAATCAATCAACTTTATCATGCTCTGCATGTAATCCATCTGGTTGTATACTGAACTTGAAGGAAATCTAAAACAATGGTGCAAAAAACTGTACTCCCTACACATACAATTGAATTGAACTCCCTACACATATTTCTTGGCTTATGAAACACAATCTGTCTTTATAGTTTAACGAAGAGACAACCAACAG
Organism: Bos indicus x Bos taurus; assembly: GCF_003369695.1. Taxonomy (NCBI): domain Eukaryota; kingdom Metazoa; phylum Chordata; class Mammalia; order Artiodactyla; family Bovidae; genus Bos; species Bos indicus x Bos taurus. The sequence goes on along the minus strand of NC_040096.1, from coordinate 43,634,200 downwards.
AGAATTAGGCAAAAAGTTTCCCCTAGGATTAATTTCTATTTACACCAGCTAGGAGGATGATAGCAGGGCAGAGACACCAACACTGTGAAGGGCTTCACACACGCTGCTTCCTAAAAGAAAAGCTGCCCTGCTTCAACTTGTTAAAAACCTGTTCTCTTTACTTGTATCTTTCGAATGCAACTGGCTTAAAACAAAGCAGAGGACAGACTCATTCTGAAAGCCAACCCCTTTCCTGTCAAACGACTACAAGGTAGTTTAATTTCCACTCCGAGTGAGCTGAACCTTGTACGCCATTGCTACTGCTAAGTCACTTCAGTCGTGTCCGACTCTGTGCGACCCCAGAGACAGCAGCCCACCAGGCCCTGCCGTCCCTGGGATTCTCCAGGCAATAACGCTGGAGTGGGTTGCCATTTCCTCCTCCAATGCATGAAAGTGAAAAGGGAAAGTGAAGTCGCTCAGTCGTGTCCGACTCTTAGCAACCCCATGGGTTGCAGCCCACCAGGTTCCTCCGTCCATGGGATTTTCCAGGCAAGAGTACTGGAGTGGGGTGCCATTGCCTTCTCCATGTACGCCATTACCTTTTACCAAATAGAGCACATTTCCCAAACTTCTCCCCTTGCTCTCAGGGCAGGCAAGGCCTCCTCAGGATTGTTGCTAAGCCCAAGAGCCAAGAATTCCTATAATAAGACAGATACCGCCACTATTTCCCAGGACTGCTTTAGGATAAAATGATGTCTGAATTTCAAATTCCATTATTTTAGGACAGAAATAAAAGTACGTAACTTCTAACAGGGGAAAACTGCATTGGAAGAAAATTACTCTGACACACAAAATAGTTATGTCACACTTGGTATTATGATGATCTGAAGAGTTAACAAGCCAGTTATTTAGCAGGTTTAAACTCTGAATACCTAAAAGTCAAAATACTACTTTGATTTAAAGTGAAGAAACTGCTTAAAACAGTTTTAAAATGCAGTGAGTAGCGTGTATATAAAAATAAACATTTTTTAAACTGGCACAATTGTTCTTTTAAGAGTTATTACCTTAAATACAATGGGTATATCTCACTATGAATGACTAAAGTTGGTTGAGTATGTAGCAAAGCCTAATATAATCTTTGTCCCCAATTCCTAACACCAATTTGACAATCAGAATAACTTATTCGGTGTGTCTTGTACCCCTTCAAGGAAGGAACAAAGGGATTTAAAATTAAAAGCTTAAGATTGCCAGTTTTTCTTCAAGTAAATATTCAATTAAATTCAATTAATATATTTTATTGAGCAAATATGACCAAGATAGGAAGAGGAATCAATATTTCTGCCTACAGAGAATAGTAGGAAAAACCTTCATGGATGAAGGAGCTTCTTAGCACTAAGATAAACAGAAAAATGGCAAGGTGATAGCCCAAAGGAAAAGAGAAATATAGGGAAAGGTATGCAGGAGGCTGATGGCAGATGTGGGCTTCGCAGGTGGCACTGTTGGTAAAGAATCTGCCTGCCAATGCAGGAGATACCAGAGACACGGGTTTGATCCCTGGGTCAGGAAGATCCCTTCGAATAGGAAATGGCAACCACTCCAGCATTTTTGCCTGGAAAATTCCATGGGCAGAGGAGCCCAGCCAGCCACAGTCCCTGGAGCAGATATATTTATACTAATCATATTTGGCAAAGGTATTTGCACTATTTTTCTTCATGCTTAAAAGAGGAATAACACTATCCACCCTTTGAAGATAAAGAGCAATAGGTTTTCAAAACACTAAAAAATCTAAAGGGCTATAAGAACATAAACAGAGGATTATCATTATAAGTAAACCTGAACCAATTTTACTCAACAAGCAAATATAGCTGTTGTCAGTTTTTTTTTTTTTTTTTAAAGAAAAATGACCCAAAAATGGAAGTTGGTTAGAATTATGATTGAAAGAAGAGCCAGAGGAAGAGCTTAGGGAGATTAGATGAATATTTGGTATATACAGACAGGAAAGGAGGCAGGCCAAGATAAGCTGTTATTGGTCAGAAACAGAAAATAATAAACCTGAAATTTAATGCAGATAAAATATCAATTGAAAGTTGAGATGTTACAGAGAATGGCCTGTTAATGATAATTCTCAAATTTCAAGTCTAAGTGATTGAATGAATAGTAGTAGAAAACTGAAGAAGCAATTTAATTCGGGAGAAAAGATCAACTTAATTTGAGCCCTGCTGCTCAATATACAAGTGTGTGGTTAGATTTATCATAACTCCAGGGCAAGATGGGGACTCGAATAGCAATTTAGAAATACAGGAGCAAACTTGAATTCTGGCTGATCATAAAAAATAGTTGACCAGGTAGAAAGGATTTCTTCTTCTAAAGATGTGTTTAGCTCATTTAAGTATATGCCAACAAATCACAACCAGATGTTCAAAAATCCAAATTCAATCTCTCAAGGTAGAAACATAAGATTCTAAGGATCTTGTCACATTAAAAAACTAAGGTTATTCCTTAGGGAAAAGCAGTAGTTGGAACAGAGAGATGTGAAAGTCAGACCCCGGTCATTGGAAAGAATTTTTATATGTGGGAGGTAAGCTATGCACTGAGGGTCCCAGGGCCAACAAAACAACTGTGTGTGCAATTGGCTTTTGATTTTCATTTGGTTTAGTCACTCTGTGTCCCTCTGTGGAGGATCCCCTTACTATTCTGTGTGTGCTCACTTGTTCCCGTATCTCACTGAGTCAAGCAGATTCATCACTTAGTTTCATGGTTCATTAAGTTGCTACTTCTTATTTTTATATTTTAAATTTATAATTAAGAACAGCTTATTATTTATCTTTGTGTTTTAAAATAAATACATTGTTGTGGTCAAACTGGGTTTTATCTGATTATAAAGTTGGAATTTTCAACATTTGATATGGCACCAGGAATCTGTCAGGGATAGACAGAGTTTCATGTCCTGACTTATCACTTCTTTCCCCCTTCACTATTGGGAGACTTTACTTTTTAAAAAATTGGTATTTTTTTAAATTAGAGGATAATTGCTTAACAATATTGTGTTGGTCTTTGCCATACATTAACACGAATCAGTCATTGGTGTACATGTGTCCCCTCCCTCCTGAGACTCTCTCCCACCTCCCACCCCATCCCATCCTTCTCGATTGTCACAGAGTACCAGATTTGAGCTCCCTGCATCATACAGCAAATTTCCACTGGCTATCTAATTTTGCATATAGTAATATATATGCTTCAATGGTACTCTCTCAATTTGTCCCACCATTTCCTTCCCCACTGTGTCCAAAAGTCTCTTCTCTACATCTGCATCTCCACTGCTGCCCTGCAGATAGGTTAATCAGTACCATCTTTCTAGATCCCATATATCTGTGTTAATATACCATATTTGGCTTTTCTCTTTCTGACTTACTCCACTCTGCATAATAACTTCTAGGTTCATCCGCCTTATAAGGATTGAGTCAAATGCATTTCTTTTTATGGCTGAGTAATATTCCACTGCGTATGTGTACCACAGCCTCTTTATCTCTTCACCTGTTAACGGACATCTAAGTTGCTTCCATGTCCTGGCTACTGTCAACGGTGCTATGGCAAACACTCAGGTTTGATTCTTTTTTGATTATGGTATCCTTAGGGTATATACTGGGCATATATCTTGAGTCTTTACTTTAAAAAATAAAAGACAAAAATAAAGTTATTTTCCATATTATTTGCATTCACAGTATTTCTCCCTCTAAATATTTCTTGAGTGTTGTATATCACCTGTGTTCACATGAATTATCAAGGTGACTGTGAATATTAAGTATGACTATAATTCATGCTTGTGTTTGCCTATTCCTCTGCTTAAGAATAGCTAGAAGGAATAAAGAGAAGCACTTACAAATATTTTGAAGTAAAATCATCCAGAGAATGACTGTATTTCTCTTCTATGGGTGAGCCAAGAATATGGTGGGTAGTTTAATTTGTGAACCATTTTATGAACTGGATATTTAGGAATGAGCAGTCATAGGTATCTTTTTATTGTACTCTTCTACAAAGTAAAATTAAGTAAAAAATGAAAAAAAGGAAATATAATCAGAATTGGTGCATAGAAGATACTGAAATAGGAATGATGAGGCTCCAACTCTGAGCCAGAAGGTAGAAAGACAGCATTAACCGCAAATTGATAGAAATACCAGATCCCCATACCACAGGCAATGTTTTCCTGAATATAAGAGAACCAGAGATGTCTAAGGGAAAGAAGGTAGGTATTTTCCTTAATTCAATCAAGATTTGGAAGACATATAAATGAAGTAGGGAGGAAATATGAGATAGATCCATGAAGGCCTCGGGCATGAGATGAGATGAGGTCAGCATGTCCTTTTATGATCAGGTTGAGCCCTTTGAATACTCACAACATTCAATGTAGTTAACTGTATACATTTTATATCAATGTAAAGTGTAATTCTAATCAACCACTGGAGAGATTTTCCACTTTTGGTTTCTCATTATCTTGCCTACAGTATACCAAAGAGAAAGGACAAAAGGCCAGATATGAAAGCTAGTCCTAAAACATAATACCAGGTCTACTGCAAATTTTTACCACTTCCTAATAAGAATTTAGTATGTTATTAAGCCAAGTGGCTTAACTTTCTTGATTTCCTAAGTACCTTAACAAGAGCAAAAATAAAAATTGAGTTGATTGTTCTCAACTTTCTTTACTTCACTACTCTCAGGAAGTCCCAATCTAAACACGATTCATATTATATTTCTGCTGAAATTTCTGTTGTTCAGTCACTCAGTTGTGTTCAACTTTTTGCAACCTCGTGTACTACAGCATGCCAGGCCTCCCTGTCCTTCACCATCTCCCAGAGCTTGCTCAAACTCATGTCCATTGAGTCGGTGATGCCATCCAACCATCTCAACCTCTGTCATCCCCTTCTCCTCCCACCTTCAATCTTTCTCAGCATCAGGGTCTCTCCAATGAGTCAGCTCTTTGCAACAGGTCGCCAAAGAATCAGAGCTTCAGCTTCAGCATCAACCCCTCCAATGAATATTCAGGATTGATTTCCTTTAAGAATTGACTGGTTTGATCTCCTTCCAGTCCAAGGGACTCTCAAGAGTCTTCTCCAACACCACAGTTCAACAGCATCAATTCTTTGGCACTCAGCCTTCTTTATGGTCCAACTCCCACGTCCATATGTGACTGCTGGAAAAACCATAGCTTTGACTAGATGGACCTTTGTTGGTGAAGTAATGTCTCTGCTTTTTAATCCACTGCCTAGACTTGACATAGCTTTTCTTCTAAGAAGCAAGCATCTTTTAGTCTTGTGACTGCAGTCACCATCTGCAGTGATTTTCAAGCCCAAGAAAATAAAGGCTGTCACTATTTCCACTATTTCCCCAGCCATTTGCCATTGAAGTGATGGGACTAGATGCCATAATCTTTGTTTTTTGAATGTTGAGCTTTAAGCCAGCTTTTTCACCCTCATCTTTCATTTGCATCAGAGGCTCTTTAGTTCCTCTTCACTTTTTCTGCCATAAGGGTGGTGTCATCTACATATCTGAGGTTATTGATATTTCTCCTGGAAATCTTGATTCTAGCTTGTGCTTCATCCAGCCTGGCATTTCACATGATGTACTGTGCATATAAGTTAAATAAGCAGGGTGACAATATACAGCCTTGACGTACTCCTTTCCCTATTTGGAACCAGTCTGTTGTTCCATGTATGGTCCTAACTGTTGCTTCTTGACCTGCATATAGCCTTCTCAGGAGGCAGGTAAGGTGGTCTGGTATTCCCATCATTTTAAGAATTTCCCAGCTTGTTGTGATCCACACAGTCAAAGGCTTTAGCATAGTCAATGAAGCAGAAGTAGATGTTTTTCTGGTATTCTCTTACTGTTTCTATGATCCAATGGATGTTGGCAATTTGATCTCTGGTTCCTCTGCCTTTTCTAAATCTGCTGCAATTAGGAAGTACTAAAAATGTGGCTAAATTTCCCATGATGTCATCTCCTTATAACAATCCAAAAATGTAATCAAGTAAAGTATATTCCAAAGTGACTTCTTTATGATTGGTGGTAGTTTACTTGCTAAGTCATATCAGACTCTTGTGACCCATGGACTATAGCCCTCCTGGCTCCTCTGTCCATGGGGTCTACAGGCAAGAACACTGGAGTGTGTTGCCATTTCCTTTTACAGGGGAATCTTCCTGACCCAGGGATTGAACCTGGGTCTCCTGTACTGCAGGCAGGTCTTTACCAACTGAGCTACCAGCCAAGCCCTTTATGATTACTGGCATATAATCTACCCTTGAAAAAAGATTGTGGCATTTTTTTTTCTTTGTAATTTAATAGAAAAAAATCATCAAAAGATGAAATGGCACTTTTATTGTTGGAGTATGCAAATGAGAGTAACTTCTTCAGCTGTGATAAGCCAGTTTTCCCTGGAGTGACCAGTTAAAGGAAGATTGTGGAAGAGTCACATTCAATGTAATGAACAGAAAATGTTTTGAGAACTTAAATTTTCCTTATACCATTCAATATTTTCAAAATTGATCTACTTCCGTGGCATAGTTTACTATTCACTTGAACGGTAAACAATCCCATCAGCACACTTGTACATAGACATAGTTTTTAGTCAAATAAGGAATAGATTCAACCCTTAGACTTACTGGATACAAGTATTTTACCAGAGGGAAGAGGAAACTGAACTTAAAGGAGATTAGGATAAACTGGAGAGCAAGGCCCAGGGTCTAGAGAAAACAGGAGTGAGCAAAAGAGGTGAGGGTTGAGGCATGCAGATACAGCCACAGGTATGGGAGTAGGAAGCTGCAGAAGTTCATGCCTGGCATCTCAGTATCTGGAGGAGATGGAAGGAAGGAAGTAGGTGGTCCCTTGGAGAAGGAGGAATGCGGCTAGATGGATGAGAGGTATGAGGAAAGAGGTCATGTTTGGGGGCACTACCCAGAAGGACAGAGAGAAAGTTAACTAGGAACATATGGAAGGATCTCAAGCCCTATGATACAAACCAGCAGTATTCGAGACTCCATTTGAAAAGGAATCTATCTACAAACTCAAGTTCACGCCTTCAACCCTCTGTGTCACCTTCCCTTCCAGGAATCTTCTTTCTTGTCTATAAAATGGGACAATGACTAAATGATTTCTGCAAAACATCCAGTGCCAGATTTCTACAATTTTTGTTTTACATTTCACTCAGTCTTTCAAAATACAATCTAGAGAGTGCCAGACTCGACAGTAAAATCATGCTAGAAAAAATTAAAGCCAAAATTATTGGATAATGAACTAATACTTAAGTCCAAATTAAATGACATTTGATTATGAGGTAACTTAAGATATAGATGAACAGAAAGGCATTCTTTTGTTTTTCTAGAGCAGGAAACTGCCCACATTTTCTGCAAAGGGCCAGAGGGTGAATGCTTATTTCCAGGTTTATGTTTTTCTAAAACAAACAGAAAAATAATGTCCAGTATGAAGCAAAACAAAAATCTGTTTTGAAAGGGTCTCACTGGATTACATCCTAATTCATCACAAAATTAAGAGTCAACTGAAATTAATAATATTTGGGGTAGATCTTAAAATCTAATTAGTAGAATTACTAGTAACTCACCATTTCTTAGATTTAAATTGGGCCTTGTTACTATTCATAATTTATGAAAACAAAATCAATCAAAATAATTACAATCCATTCCAAATGAGTGAAATTATTTATTTATACTCTCCCCTCAGAAGAGAGAAAGAAACTTTTTCTATAATTAAATGCATTGCTTATTAAAGCAATTTCCATGGTCAAAATGGATAAGGTTTTGTTGTTAAATTTATTGAAATTTACTTAAATTGTGACTAGACAGATGTTAAATGGTTAAATGTAAATCTACAAACAAATACTATAATAGACTATTGTTTCTTGATTTAAAGAAAACAGGAAATCTACTTTTTATGAATAATTTTAAATTTAGAAAACTATTGATTTCTACAACACAGATTTACCTCAACAGTTTTTTTCTAGTTACCCTTCGAGCCTGAAGAGAAACTCTAAAGGCATCATATTTTCTTTACAATGAACAATAACTCAATTTACTGGCTTGAAACTTCATAAACCATAGAAATGAAACCCTCTCCTGATGTGTTAATCAGTCAACCACAGATTCTCAGTGAATGCTATCGAGTTGCTGGCACCTAGGGAGAGACGTTGCACAGGGCGCTGTGGAAGGATGAGACAAAGGCCTCACCTGTGACTGACCTTCCAAGACTAAAGCTAGAACATCGTCAGAAATTCACAATGGAAAGTGCTTATCTGTAGCAGGGTAAGATGAGGCTAAGTCACTCATATCCCACTTTGGAATCTGAGAGAGCTGGCTCAAAAACTATGATCATGGGAAAAAAGGAAACTAACAGCCCACTTGGCAATTGACGCTATGGCAAAAGAAATATGCTGTAAATGATTTCCCAGCATCCCTCCAGTTCAAATATTCCATGATTTAGAAACATTTTAGTCAGTTTGATCTGGTTCCTACCGTGATTGTTATGACAGTACTGGTCATTCATTTCTCGATATATTATTTTACAAAAGAGATGTAGATTAAATGAGCATGGATAGTTTTACAGATGTTGACATGCTTCCAAATTTTCACTATGCTTAGAAGTAACACCTATGCACAATGCTAACAGGAATATCTTCTGATAATCAATTGAGGTAGACATTCTGTTCACATACTACCCAAATTACAGTCAAACTAAAGACAAGACTTAGGCAATTTCAAAACAGGGTTATTTTCAAAGTTCCCATGTTAACTGTAGCATACTAGGTTTGGGGAAAAAACATATCTATTACTGCACAAGAACAAGGTCAAAAGCATGCTTCCTATTCATAGAAGCTTTTGGCTGGCTCCCCATTCCAAATTTTCCTGGCCAACATATCTTTAATATTTTTCCAGAAATGGGGGAAAAAAGAAAGACAGGATCAGTCTGCAACTGGTTTCCTGTAGAAAGTCCTCTAATGTTCCCAGAAAGATTATAGCATCTCCTGACATAGTCCATAAATATACATTTCCACAGGTTTTCACAATGACTTATATCCCAGACTAAGAGTTTTGCTCATATATTTGACATTTAGGAAGTATAACCAAGTTCTGAGTCATTTCACATTTGATAATTCCTCCAGAACTCTGATCAATGAAAAATGTCACTGATTATGTAGCCTCCTCATTCTTTGTTGTTTTCCATTGTTTGCCTAGCTGCCTCTTTGTATTTTTTCAAAATTATTTTACTATAGAACTTTTTAATGGCTTTTATAACTGGTTGTCTCAAAGACTGATTCTTTAAACATTAAATCATTATTTAATGTACAGTTCATTTAATGAGCACCTACTGGGCTAGTGCCCAGACCTACACTAGGCCTCAAGGATACAGAGATAAAAGGCTTGAAGACCATGACAAATAAATAAGCAATAAAATATATACCAGACTGATCTGAGAATATAAAGGGAAGTCCCATAATCCTAGTTTTAGGAATGAAGATGGGAAACGTCAGAGATCTCATCTGGGTATCTGAGTGGATGCTGGAAGGATGAGTCATTCTAATCAATGGAGTGAGGAGGTAGGAAAGACAGCAGTACATTCATTAAACGTGAGGAAGTTTGGTATGGCTGGAGGCAAGGTGTGTGCTGTAGGCAAGGAGTGGGGCTAGAAAATTGGACATACTACTGACTATGAAAGGCCATACAATTTTTGTGTGTATTTGAAAAGGAAAAAAACACTGAATACTTTTGTGTAAGAAACTGATATAAATAGGTTTTCTTTATAGAGATAGGACTAGGGAGGCAGCTCTATGGAAAATTGAAATGGAAGGGAGGAGCCCCAGTTAGGATTCAGCACCATCTGGATGAGAAAACAATGGTGAATCAAATAAAGCAGAGAGGGGACTTCCCTGGTGGTCCAGTGGTTAAGAGTCTGCCTTGCAATGCAGAGGTCATGGGTTTGATCCCTGGTTGGGAAACTAAGATTCCACATGCCATGGGACAACAAAGCCTGCGTGCCACAACTACTGAGCCCACGGAACTCAACCAGAGAGTCTGTGTGCTGCAGTGAAAGATCCACGTGGCACAATGAAGATCACAGGTGCCGCAACTAAGACCCAGGGCAGCCTAAGCAAATAACCAAATACTAACAAACAAACAAACAAAACCCCAAATAAAGCAGATGGGTTAGAGATGGAGGAGGGCAGACCCAACCAACCTGATGAGAGTCAACAAGAGAGACAGAACTTGAGGGTTACTTGCTGGTTTCTGCCAGGGTACCTAGGTGAATGGAGATTACTTTCATGGAGGTGGCAAACACGAGACAAAAAGTCAGTTTTAGATGATAGTGAGTTTAGCATTGGTCATTTTGAGCTTAAGAGGTCTATGGTAAATCAAGGCACACTGGCAGTTAGAGGGCTGAACAGGTGGACTTAGAACTCCAGGCAGAAACGTAAGGCAGAAGTAGAGAACAGCCAGGAGCAGTTGGGTAGCAGGTAAAACAACGGAAGAGAATAAGAACACCCAGCCTAAGTGTGCAAGAGTAAGAGGAAGGTGGGAAATGTTTATATTTAAAAGGCAGATGGAACAAATACATCCTGCAAAGGAGCATAATGAGCGACTCATCATGGAGATGAAAACCAGGAAAAACTGATGATCTGAGGCCAGAGGGGATAAGTACCAAGAAGGAAATGATAAACAGGGTTAAAGCGGGCAGAGCAGACAACAAAAATTAGGGCAAAGAAACACATTGGAAATGGAACTCAAGAAATCTGATTACACTAGAAAATCAATCCTGGTGAGCTGCTTCTCATAATGAGAAGGTAATCTGCCCTCTAAAAACTAACTTGTTCAAGAGTAACATCATCTAAAAATCACAGGCTTGAGAATCAACTAGATCTGGGTTTGAATTATAATCCCCCAGTTACTAGCTATGTTTGAATAGAAAAGCTGTCTAATTGCTCCATGCCTCAGTCGCCTTATCTCTAAAGACGGATAAGAAATAACTGTACAATGGTTATTTGCATATTAAATTAAGGCAGACAACAAATAATATATAAAAATACCTAGTGCATTGTCTGGCACAGAATAGTCACTCAATACATCAGGAACCTTGTTAGATACACATATGCGCACATTATATACATATCAGTCAAACCACCGAGGGAAGATTTCCACCGAATCTTCATTTATCTACCTAATTTGAGTATCATCCTAAAATGAATGAAAGCTGTATCTGAATAACTTTCAGGCTGACAGGAAATAAAATCAGCTCTTTTAGAAATGTAGTCTTATAGGCTACATACACCCTGATTCCTTGAAAGACTTCATACATCTCACAAGGATGAACATTTGCTTACAGAGACTAGATAAAGCACACCAGCGTGTCACAGGCTTAAATACAATAGAAATAGATATTAACCTAATGAGCTTATTGTTTAAAACAGAGGAACAAATACTCATCTAGCAATAAGCTTTTCCCTTTAATTATGAAGCTGGGACATAGAAAAAAGTAGCCAAAAGCATTCAAATAAGCTATAATGTGCTTGAGGCTCAAGAACTAAAAGAAGTTATTCATTTCCCCTCAAAAGTAAGAGAGAACACAGCAGAAAGTTCTAAAATTTAAATTTAAAATGCAGGCTAAAACCCTGTATTGGTATTAGATTACTTCATGGAACTGCTGTTCCATGTGATCAAAGAAAACATAATTAAGAGAATATTAAAACAGAGCAGGGATATATTGTTTTGTGATTTAATACATCTTAAAGGCTGTTAAGTTACAGTAAAGATTTCTTTAACACATGTTCTGAGATAATCTTTGTTACATAACATACCTGATTTGAAAGTATGCTATATATACTACAAGAAAAAAAAATGAAATATACAGATAGCCAACAGGGACCTACTGTATAGCATAGGTAACTCTGCTCAATGTTATGTGGCAACCTGAATGGGAAAGGAGTGTGGGGGAGAATGGATACGTGTATATGTATGGCTGAGTCCCTTTACTGTCTACCTAAACTATTGTATTGTTAATCAGCTATACTCCAATAAGAAATAAAAAGTAAAAAAAGAAAAATACAAAGGTATGGAAAATAAAGACTTGGCTTAAGGATGCAGATAAACCATGCATAAAAAGTTCATCAGAGCATCTACGGCTCCCACTATATAAGGTAGCCAAGTGGCTATAGTTAGACCCAAAGCAGACATCAGCAGGCAACACAGTTTCTTCAGAAAATGCACCTTTTGCCATGTTTGATTTCTGTATATGAAGGCACATCCACTGTACCCTAAGCAATACACAGTTCTGCAAATACACAGTATTAATTTTGTTTTATTCACCTGACCCTCAACTTATTCGCAGTGAAACAGAAAGGACACTCTGAGAAAAATGAAGTTTGTATAGGAAAAGAAAAAGGGAAATGGCCAAGAGAAGAATCACACTGAGTAGTATTGATAAGCAAGATTGATGGCTTCAGATTTCTCTTTGTGTTTACCGACAAAAGGCAGCATGCAGTAGCAGGCTCAGCTCGTTCCAGTGAAAAATGAAGGAGGGTTAGTAGACTGCCTACCTCCAAAAAATACTTTCTCAAACACCAGCTATCTTTTGCCAGTCTAATATCTTCTGTGTCCATTGGACTATAGTCTATCTTTGGAAACACAATTAGAATCTATGCCTTTTCTGATAAATACATGTATATGCTTATGTTATTTGCTTCAAGAACAACAAGGCCTTCTGAATAAGGGTAGATGATCGTGGAAGATATTATCCATAGTATTTATGCAACCAAGTATGTATACAAATTTGTGGATAGGCAAAAATATCCACATCCAAGTAGCTGGTATCACTAAACATTCATAGCCTTCAAAGACTGAAAAATGAGCATCCACAAAACAAAATAGGAGGGAAAAAAATAGAAGAGGCCCATTCATAACCACAGTCAAGCATGAATAATTACCAATTTTGAATGTAAAGATCATTCAAATAAATGTAACTGATGGATCATCCACATAGGGTGCAAGTCAAAGTAAAGAGACAGTCCACTTTAGAAAGTGTCTAGTGAATTGATTTAACAAGTTTAATGCGAGCATCAGTGTGGGGCTATTACTGATCGTAAGCTTTACTGATGTTATTTGTTCGCTTGGAAAAATACCGCTCTTTGGAATGAGCACATTAAGGCTAAAATTGCAGAGAAAACCCTATTACAACTTTATTGCTGGCAAATTGGAACCAAACCTTGTCTGTATATCAATTACTTAGAGTTACCACAGAGATAAATCCTTTTTTTTTTTTTTTTTTTGTTTTGTATAGGCTCAATCTCAAAGACAGTGATGAGAAACTCCTTATTATACCCTACCAACATCACTAGGTTTTCTTAGCAATTTCAAGAAATTGTCAATTAAGTTCTTTTTATTAGGTTCCAAAAGCTGTTAAGTCAAACACAAATCTATCATAAGACTTGTAACAGCATGTGATTTAGGCACATTTCAATGCCTCCTTCCTTCATTATCTACCTACCCCAATGTGACTGCAAAGTTCGAGTAAAGTAAAGGAATTTCTTCTTGATTATGTTAGGCTCACAGAAATTTGGAGTAAGTGGCCACTCATTGTATCAAATACTCTATTGAACTCCCATTTTTATTAAAGGCAGAGGGAGGGGGCAATAAAAGTTACATATATGTGTATACATATATGTGTGTGTGTGTATGTGTGTATACATACACATGTGCATGTGTACATACATATATATATATAAAGGATAGGTTTGCTTCCAGACTTATTACAATGGAGGAAACGGTTTTGATGCAGTTACACAGAGTAGTAGCCACTCAAAAAGCTTAAGGATTTTTAAAACAGTACTACAAATGTGTTCATTTTTTGCTGATTTCTCTTTTGAACTCTGAGATCATTAAAAAAAAAATCAAGTCATCCCCATGACAATGGATGACAACACGGCCCTTGTACAGCAGCAGGCATCACCGGAACATGTAAGTGGTTGTCCTTCTTACTCCCTGAGCTAAGAAAGGGTAAATGCTTTGAAAGGACAATCCCACAGGTCCCCAGGAAGAAGGAAAGAGTTAGTACCATTGAAAGAGCAAAACAATCAAGGTGCATAGGGTCGGCCCAGGAAGCAGCTGCTCCTTTGACCTTCTAGGCAGACAAATGAGGCTTAATAAGAAAGGAAGACAAAAATGGCACATAATTCTAATGAATAAATATGGCCCAATGCTATTCAGGAGCCTCGCACTGGAGGCATTCCATGACATTCACATTTCAGTTGAGAACTTATTTTTTTTAAAGGAATTAAAATGGAATAAAGACCATGAGAACCCAACTGAAGAATGCTCTGTACTCTAGTTTGATTCTTTGAAGAAATTGTGACAATTGCCTTCATTTTTTAAAAAAGGCAAAAAGTAATAAACACTTTTTACATAATCTTAAATCCCCTGCTCAACTTTCTAAATAAAAATGAATACTGTTCAAATCTTCCAAATCTTTTTTAGTCTCTAGATAAATATTTAAATTTAACTTATTTCCCAAGAAGTGTCACTTAGCAATTTGATTTTGATTCTTGGGATTGTAAACTACCAGGGTCAATTGCTTACACCACATATGTTCAAAGACAAGCAGTTCTGGAAACCCAGTTCCAGAAGCAGAACTTCCCAACCCAGAAACAGGGGTCAAAGAATAATGGGAAGAAAACACGCATGCCACATGGAAAGGGCAACACCTGCAGAATTCCGAAAGGCATCTACTGTACTCCCGGACTTTTATTGCTATGGTTTGGTAAGAATTCTCACTTTGTAGTTAGGTTTCCACAGCATTTTCGCTATAGCCTGACTACTTGGTCACAGGCTAATGGCATCTGAAGAGGAAGAAGGTCAAAGCTATCATTATGGTGGTGACAACCAATCACAGTGGGAAAAAATAAGTTTTATTTATTACTCTTAATACAAGAAACCTTTACTGTGGAATATAATTGCACTGTCACTACACACCAGAGATTTTTAATCCCCAATCATTTCAACATATTTTACAGTTCATTACCTTCCCAGCTAGTACTGCAGGAAGGACTCTCCTGAGCCTATACAAAAGCATTAAAAAGTCTACTATTTTTACACTCATATTTCAGCCACGCAAAATACTGAATAGAGAATTTAAAAGAGCTTAAAAACTTGTATATTTCAAATGAACACTGGAAAGGAAATATACATCTCAGGATCAATTTAAAATCCTTCCACTAAAGATTAGAACACCTGAAATTATGAATTGTGGAAAGAAACTGGGGCTGTGAAACATACAGGTTAGAATTTTAAATTGGTTTTTGACAACCAACATGGCAGTGTCCGGACTAAACAAGAAGACAGACTACACACCTTTTGCTTGCAGAATACATACAGCACTGCAGTGGATATGAAGTTATGTTACCTTTAGGAAGAGATTACCTGCTATGATTCTCGTAAGTTCTAATAAGTGTCATTGTGAAAAGGTAAGCAGTTGTATCACTGAATTTTGTTCAGTAAAAACCTATTGCTGACAGTCGTTTTTCACACACTGGAGTTCATGCATCTTGCCCTGCCTGGGTGGAATTCAGACTTCATCAGAATTGCACCCTGACAGAAGCTGTCTACTTATCTAAACTATATCATGAAAATTTAACCCACCTTCAAACCACTTCTGGTTCTGCAAATTCTGCTCTTCTGGATGTGGGTGATCTTTGCAGGTCCATCACGAATTTGAGAGCAGGCATTAAGGTGAACTTACATTCGCTATAGCTCTTACTGAGTAAACTGTACTTATTGAGGATAATTTCCACAAAACAATAATAAAAATGGCTCTTGGCAAATAGGTTTTAATTAAAAATAATTCCACAGTTTCTACAAGCATCCTTCTAAAAACCCTTCTTCTCATTAATGAAAAATGTTTGAAGTTAAATTGTTTAATTTCAAACTTGAGTATGGCTTTTTACTTGGAAATTGTGACAAATGCATAATAGAATGTAGCCATTTTATCAACTTGTAGTGAATGTGTCCCCAAAGTAGCAAGAATTTAAAGGGAAAACCTGCTTCAATGCAAATGCCATACTGTTACTACATGTTGCAATTGCTGGAATTATAAAGAGTTTCCACTGATGGCATTTTTTTTTCAAAGGAAACCAGTGTGACTATTTAAAAATCAATGAGTCCAAAGCCTTCTCCTTATTTTTGAATAAAGGAAAAATACCATTCCTGACATTTTTAAGGATCTCATGAGAAGAAAAATAGTGTAAAACAAGGAGCAATGCCCTCTACTCATAATGAGCTATCTGAGCTACTAAAGGTTCAGGTGGTTTCCGTACAGAATTGACATCTGAAATTCCTCTGTATCTGCAAATGTATTTAAAAGAGAAAATATAATTAAAATTAGAAATAAATGATTTCACCAAGTGAACGCAGGTAATAATGGGAAGGGTGAAAAATAAGCAGTAAAATATGGACCCTTTTTAAAATTTTAGAATATAGAGAAACTTGCACAAATACAGCTCTAGGAATTTCTCCCTTAACCCATTATTTCATTAGCAAATCTTAGATTACTGAATCTATGATTCCAGGAATAATGTGTTCCCTTCCAAAAACTGGAACACATGAGCAGACCAAGATTGGAAAAAGTACTCTGGTGATAAGAATCAAAGCTCTGAAGGTAAGTGAGCAGGGATGTCCCACCAGAAGTCAGATGCTGTGTGCTGCCCCCATTCAGGTCACTTCAGGTGGTCCTCACCGTAATCTTCTGAGGCGGCCTGAGTAGTCTCAGTTACACAGACAGAGAGATCGAGACTCAGAGCATTTCATAAGTGCGCCCAAGGTCACAAAGCTGGTTAGTGACAAAAGCAAGCTCCGATCTCAGGCCGGGTGACTTCAGAATTCAAGTTCTAGCTTCCAACTATAAAGCTGCTGAAGGGAGAAATAACAAAACCTAAATGACAAGATATGTTTTTGTCTGCGTATTTGTGAACAAGCTAGATTTTGTGGAAGAAAAGCTATGACAAATCTAGAAAGCAAACATTACTTTGCTGACAATGGTTCATATAGTCAAAGCTATGGTTTTTTCATTATTCAGGTATGGATGTGAGAGTTGGACCATAAAAAAAGCTGAATGCCAAAGAATTGATGCTTTTGAACTATGGTGCTGAAGACTCTTGAGAGCCCCTTGGACTACAAGGAGATCTAACCTAGGAGTCAATCCTGAAAGAAATCAACTCTGAATATTCACTGAAAGGACTGATGCTGAAGTTCTAACACTTTGGCCACGTGATGGAAAGAGCCGACTCACTGGAAAAGATCCTGATGCTGGGAAAGATTGAGGGAAGGAGGAGAAGGCAGTGACAGAGGACTAGATGGCTGGATGGCATCATTGACTCGATGGACACAAATGTGAGCAAACTCTGGGAGATAGTGAAGGACAGGGAAGCCTGGCATGCTGCAATCCATGGGCTTGCAAAGAGTTAGACATGACTGAACGACTGAACAATAACAACAAATTGATAACTTAGAGTTAAAACGTGATTTGGTGTTAAGACTACACTGGCTACAAAGCTTGAAGCTATGACTTGTCCAACTATTTCTTTAAAAATTAAAAATTCTCTCTCAGAGCATGAGGTCGTTTTGGGATTCTTCACTAACACCGTGTCAGGAAAATGTTTACTTTGACAGGACAACCAGACAGGGCCTACAAGAAACTGTACTGGGTCCTCACAGCAGCCTGTTTCGCTCTAAAAAATTTAAATCCTGTTTGGAAACTGCTCACTGTCAAATTTAAGAACATTTTTTATGAATGATTGGGAGTGGACAGAGGATACTCATCTCATGTTTCTCAGTCTGGTATCTTACTCCTGGAAGAAATTTACATTATGAATCATTTCAAAGTACCCCACTTTCAGCAGGCTACTTTAAAAGAATATAGTATCTTGGCAACAGACAACCCCTATTGCAAAACCAGCTCAGAGGTACATATCTGGTTTTTGAGGGGAGCAGGGAAAAGCATCAGCTTGGAAAGAGAAGTTAGGTCAAACACTTAACAGAATATAAGTGAAGTATTCTCAATCTGGAAATTGATTATCTGGTAGTGAATTGTGGTTCTTCTAACTGGCTAGTTCTGGACCATCAGGATTAAATGAGATAATCCATGGTACCCTTAATGCAAGTTGGCACAGGTTTAGTTTAGTAATATTAGTTTATTACAGGTTTAGTAATATTAGTTATCATTATTATTATTCTCAAATCAGACTGATAATTATAGCTTTCTAGTAAATTTCTAATGTAAACTCTGAATCAGGTAGTCTGACTGAAAGCAAAAGTCACTCAGTTGTTTCTGACTCTTTGCAACCCCATGGACTATACAGTCCATGGAATTTTCCAGGCCAGAATACTGGAGTGGGTAACCTTTCCCTTGTCCAGGGGATCTCCTCAGCCCAGGGATCAAACTCGGGTCTCCTGCATTGAGGCGGATTCTTTGCCAGCTGAGCCGCAAGGGAAGCCCAATAACACTGGAGTGGGTAGCCTATCCCTTCTCCAGTGCCTCTTTCCAACCCAGGAATCAAACAGGGGTGTCCTGAATTGCAGGTGGATTCTTTATCAACTGAGCTATCAGGGAAACCAGTCTGACTGAGACTACCATGCTATTTCATGAAAGTTTTACAGCTGAATAAGGAGAGCTCCAAAGATAGGAACCATTTTCACAGAGCTATGATTTTCAAATAGCTTTCTATATATTTTGTTTGTATGTCAAGGTAATGTTTCCTTAGATCAGAAAAAGAAAAAGTTGGAAACCATCAACCTGCAGAAAAATCACTTTTCCATCAAACAAGTACAAGACAAGGTCAGAAGAAACAAACAAAGCAGGGGAGGGAGGTCCATTCAAGTTGACAAGAGTAAACTGGCATCCATGCATTCAATGCTGAATCAGGGTTTCAGTCTCCAAAAGGTAAGGTGAGGCAAAGATAAACAGTTACAGACTCTGGTAACATGGTAGAGCTAAAACAGTATTGAATTGATTGAAACAAGTATTATCCCAATACTGGCTGTACCACACAATGGCCTTGGGCCACAGGGTCAACTTCTCTTGGTCTGTTTCATCCATACAATGGAGACAGTAATACACCATAGTTTGTAGGAGACGAAATTAAGAGAATAAGGTATAACAACAAAAACAAAACTGCAGCAGATAAACGTAGGGAGGTTTTAGCTTTAATTTCCACCTATATGATATAAGGCCCAAGATGGCAGGAGCTACCAGCATTTTATTTCCACTATCAACCCAGACTTTATTTCTAGAAGAAATCAGAGTCTGGACAACCCAATATTCAAATGTCTTTTGAGCTAGATCAACTCTAGATTCTAAGAAAGAAAAAAAAAGAAACATAACTACTTAAAAGTACAAAAAATTTTAAAACTTTCAATGCATTTATCAAATACCCTCTCTGTATGTTTTGAAGACATAGAAAAAACAGATTCCCAAGTAATTGAAAAGTCAAATGCGAATTACAACAAGGGACACCATTTCTAAATGGTGAAGAACAAATGTGATGATACTTTGCTCTGGTCTATCATTCTAGGAGGGTTCAGGATGGGGAGCACATGTATACCTGTGATGGATTCATTTTGATATTTGGCAAAACTAACACAATTATGTAAAGTTTAAAAATAAAATAAAATTTAAAAATATATATATAAATAAATGCAGGCATCAATAAAATTGAAAGTTCTATTTTCCAAAGCAAAAGAGACTCCAACGTGTGTACAGATTCAAACAAATCTACATGCACAGAGCCAAGTGTGTTGGCCTAAGGACCCTTCCAGGAAGAGCAGCTTTCACATTCTCGTATTCCAAAAGAGACACTGATGTATAGAACAGTCTTTTGGACTCTGTGGGAGAGGGAGAGGGTGGGATGATTTGGGAGAATGGCATTGAAATATGTATAATATCATGTATGAAACGAGTCGCCAGTCCAGATTCAATGCACGATACTGGATGCTTGGGGCTGGTGCACTGGGACGACCCAGAGGGATGGTATGGGGAGGGAGGAGGGAGGAGGGTTCAGGATGGGGAACACGTGTATACCTGTGGCAGACTCATTTTGATATATGGCAAAACCAGTACAATATTGTAAAGTTAAATAAAATAAAATTTAAAAAAATAAATAAATAAAATAAAATAAAAATTTAAAGGTAAGTAATCATTTTTGCCCTTTAGAGAACAAACGTTACTGATTTTTTAGACTAATATTGATGCTAAAAAGAATACAAGTTTTCTCTAAAGAACCTGCTTTCCTCCTAACTCATCTTTCAGGCTTCAAGTAGAACTTGAGCTCCTCCAGAAGGCATCACTAAATCCCCAGAGCTTCTCAGGTACTCCACCTCGAGCCATCATGGTCCTCCAGGCTCATATCTGACACAGCATTTGTGCTCTTCTTGAATGTCCCTGCACAGTGCTAACTTCCCCGGAAACAGGCCTTCAGCCTGGTCCTTGGCGTCCTTGCTCACAGCAGGAGATTAATCACTGTATGTTATACGATGAGTGAATGGTTCTCACAGTGTGTTTCCTCAGCGGCAGCAGCATCACCTGGGAATTGCTTAAGACTGCAAATTCTTGGACCCCACCCCAGACTTACTGAATCAAGAACCCCAGAAGAGGGGTCCAGCAATCTGTTTTAAGAAACCCTCCAAGCGATATTAATGCATGCTGAAGTGTGAAAAACACTGGAGTATATACTCAAAAAACAAAAGTCCAGATATGCATTCCTTAGGATCATCAAGAAAGAAGAGCATTCTCAGACATAGTGATTATGACTAAATAACCCCGTTTGCATTATCCTCTCCAGAAACTTTCTCTGAGGAGGGATTTCTGCCTCCAAGATAAAGTTATTCATTTATTTTTCTCCTCTGAGTTCATAGTAGTTCAGAAAACAGCGTGTTAACAATGACTTTTGCTAGCTGTACGAAGGAAGGAAGGGAAAAAGGGAGGGAGGGAGAGGGGAAACTTAGCTTTTACATTTCCATGACTACTGAGGTTATGGGCTCAACATCAAGGCGGGGGAAAAAAAAGATTAAAAAAAACCCAGCCCTCTTAATCTGTTCCTATGTCAAAACTGTAATTAAAATGTGCTTAAAGTTTAAACGTCTTCAAGTGGAGAAGAAGGCAGGAGACTGCAGAAAACAGATTTTAAGAAATACTAATTTTGGTCAGTTTTTTTTAATCAAAGGACATATTTCATGCATTTCTATATCACAGAAAGTCACAGCATTGCATGAAAGACAAAATACTATAGAAAATACATGTTTCAATGCCATGGGGAGGGAGGAGGGTTCAGGATGGGGAGCACATGTATACCTGTGATGGATTCATTTTGATATTTGGCAAAACTAATACAATTATGTAAAGTTTAAAAATAAAATAAAATTAAAATTACAAAAAAAAAAAAAAGAAAATACATTTGTAGCATATTGCTGTAGATTTATTTGGAGCAGCATCAACACAAATTATATTATCTCTGAAACTGCTGTTTAGATTTGGGCCTAATCAAGAGAATAGGAGGACTGTTCATTAAAAATCATCCCTGAACTAAAAAGTTAGCAAGAGATTATAAAACGATATTCAAATCTCTAAGGGTCACGTGATTCTTAGTATTCTGAGTAACACTGATGTATCGGAAACTCTCTCCTTTCCGTGCTCACCTTCTCTAATCTTCTGCTTGCTTTGACTAGGAAGTTTGAAAACACCAAGAAGGAACAATGATTCACTAAGCTCATTTCTGTTTTTATAAGCAACCTCTTCAGACTCAGACACTACCATATATTTTCTACCTGAGCTGTGGAAAGAACCATCATTAGGAATTTTATTACAAATGGGCACGTACTTATGCACCATTTTCAGGGAAGAAAAAAAACAGGACAGGTGGTCATACAAAAACCTGAAATTCCCACAGCTTCCTGTCTTTTATAGCAGAAGTATTTGACACTTCTGCTGTCAAATGTAGAAAATTCAATTCATCTTGCATTTGAGAAGGTTACAGTAAACCAAAATTTATCTTATATTCTTCTTTTTTTCTTCTCAGTACTATTCTTTGTTCTGCTTAGTAAGTTTGGATCTTATTTTTCTTCACCAAAAAAGTTGAGCCTTGAAATACCATAATATAGCCACAACAAAATCATAGCCTTCTCTGAGTTATTAGCATATCAATTTGAAAAGAAAATCTTGTAAAGGAGAGTTCTAAGTGGTCTTTTATCAGAATTGCTACTTGCAAGGGCTTACAAACAGAGAAGTTTATCACTTATTATTTGAAACATGAAACTATTTTTATGTAACATCAATATGCATGTCTAGAAGCTTGTTTAAGGAAACTATTCACCATGCCAAGTTTTAAATGCACAATATCAAAGAATAATTTTTGACATTTTGATTCATACATGCTTATAAAGCTCCAAGACAACATGGTTTAATTATAAAACATATTTCTACTGCCTTAGTCATGCCAATTAAATTTGATTGGATACTTTCTTTATTCAACAAGCCCCTTTCATGTCATTTTAATTTACTGTCAAAGCAGCCTGAATATTGGAAACTAAATTATTTACTACAGCCCATAAGCCAATAATGTTCCATTTGTCTCGTACAGAGGGAGACTAGACTAACAAGATTATTAAGGACATTACTTGTAATAGCGAATGTCCTTCACTTTATTTGAGCTTCATGCTGTGCTTTCAGAGATCATACTTCAAAAGAGATCCATTTCATTCCGTCACAGAACCTCTGATATAAATTATTCCCCACTCCCTTTGTAATATTCTGATCACAGAGAAAGTGGACCCAATATGGTTGGGCTAATGTAGAAGCAACTCTTCTAAGAAAGCTACATAGTTTATTTGTGTTAAATACCTCTGATGCGCTCCCTTGTGCCAATACTCCAAAACAGGGATAACTCAGTTGAATTTATCTTGCATTTCACACATTATATTCACAAAAGCATTTTGTTTGTATTGTCTTGCATACACACAATGCTTCCACGATTCTCGGATATATGAGTCAATCTATAATCTTAGTTTTCAGAAAATCATAGAGAGTTCATTAGGCCTTACATATCTGGACAGACACTTCAGGCAGGGCTCCATTATTGTGAAATCCAAGAAAATGAATTAAAATGTCTCAACCAGAAGCACTCTTAAAGGCAGAGAAAATAAATAGAACTATAGTGAACTCTAATATGCCCATGGAATTCTGCTGAGGCTAGCCTCATGCTAAGACTTATTTAACATCTTCATTAGTGGTCTGGAGAGGGAGCAAACACATCAATTATATTCACAAATGGCAATTAATTGGGAAGTGTTGTAATTATTAGTATAAAAATGAAAAAGAACACAAAGAGGACTATAGAGGCCAAATCCACAGGAAAAAACTTCTAAAATGGCAACTGATCAGTAAATTAAAAGGCTATGTGAGGGCAGAAATAGTAAGTCCCAAAGAAGAGCTTGGAAACAACATTTTAAAAGATCACAAAGTGATGTCAGACTAGGAACTGGCTGCAAAAACAGTTCAAAATAATGGCCAAATAGGGAGGTGGGGTGACATGGTCTCTCAGGGGAGGAAAAATCAGAGCCACCAACCCCCAGAGAAGTCACAGGGTGAAAACAAATGTTCCCGTGCCTTCTACAATAATGAACCAGAGACGATTAAAGAAGAATTTTAACCAGAAAAAAGAACAAAATGTTTTATGTGTTTATAATAATATATTTTATGTGTTTAATTCAATTATAAATGACAATCTTATAGACATGGGTGCAAATACAAAGCAAAGCTTCTCTGTATGTAATGAAATTAGACAATGATTATTTTTATATAACTCACGGTGCTCCAAAAATTTCTTCATAAGGCTTAGAGGGGTGCATGAAACATAAAAATCAGAAGTGGGTAAGAAAGAAAAATAATAGTAAAGATACAAAATAGAGCCAGGAACTAGCCTAATATAAACATTTATTTTCATTTTAAACCAGATAAATGTTCAGTTGAAAGTGATGTTCAGTAAATGAGTGAAAAGGGCAAACAGCAAAGGGTCCCAGCTTTTGGAGAGAACCAGTTCCTGTACAACGTACTTCAGATATCCTGGAATATCACAGAAGATTATCAAGCCATTCTCTCTCTTGTATGCATGCCTCTGTGCAAGGTAAAACAATTCTACCAAAATAATAGAAAGAATTACACTGTGCAATTGATGTAAAGCACATTTTCTCCAGTAATGTGAAATAAGCTATTTAGTAGTGCTTCAACCATTAAGCAATCAACCATCTTTTGCTAAAGGAAAATATAGTAGGTCCTTAGCCACATTTGAGGGGTTCTATATGCTACGCGTAAAAGCAATGCATTCTCTCACAAGTTTTTCTTCAGTGACTGCACTGTTTAACTCAATTATGAAAAGGAAATCTATTTCTAATTTTGTTGAAGTAAATGCTTGTGAAGGGAGCAAATTGCACTTTCTGGGTGATGGGTCTCAATTTTGATGCTGGAGAGCACAAGGTGACACTCCTGTGCCCGGCTGAGATTTACACAATCATGGGCAAATATTTCTAGGCAAATGCAGCTATAATGTTTATGTTAAAAACAATAGGTTATGACAGCAGTCAGATGTTCTATATCCCTCAAGTGTTGAAAATAAATTGTTTCTTTTTGCACACAAGAGATGGAGATTACCAAGGTGAAACATGACAGAAAATTTGTAGAAAATGATCTTGTCTGTAAGCAAGCCTTGCTCCCTGGTACTGACTGATAAAACCGTACCCCACGGGACGCTGTGTGCTGCCTTAATGAGTCAAATGACAACGAATTTTGAACAAAGAGCCCTGAAAAAATGGTTTTGTTCCTTTCTGTCCTCTATTAAAATTCCATTCAACTTAAAATGACAAAGTTTTGAGTTCACACATTGCCTAGAGACAAGTTTTTATTTCCTCTTGAGATGGCGGTAAGCCTAGTACACAGTGGGTTCTCAGTAGTGATCTGATAACTGTATGGATGCATCGGTTCTCTATAGGCTCACACATCTCTCCTACCCTCGTCTCCTCCCTTCTCCTGAAACTCCACATTATCATCACTTCACTAAAAGAAAAGCAAGATTTCTTGGCATCGACACACTGACAACTCTTCTCGCCTCCCCTCTCCTCAGAGCCCCACTAAGAACAAGCCAGAAAGCAATAAACGAGAAGCCAACTATATGTCATTTTTAAAAATATAAACTGGCTGATATCATCTTCTTAATAGGTCACCCTAAACTCTCTGAATTCTTGATCATATACTTCGCTTCATGACTGACACAACCTCACACCTGAAGGACAGTGGGTGAGCAGTAATGCTTTGTCAGGACCCTCAGGACCTTGGATAACTTGCAAAAGTTGAGACTTTACCCCAACTTGTGTACATATTAGTTATAGCTGACTAAATTGCCAGACGTTACACAAGAACCATATTCATTTCATATGCCATTCTGTGATTTATTCCTCCATTATTAGACTATTTGCCTTGGTAAAAGAGTTAATTACTAAATTCACTAACACAAATGGAAAGAACTAACTCATTGTGCTGCCCCACTAGGTAAAAGTTACAAGAAGAATTTCATTACAGCCTTGATTCAATTATACTTGGATTTCATTTCAATAATATATGTCTACAGACAGTATCATCTTTTGTCATTTTAATTTCTTAAGGCTTTGGAAATAACATGTGGCAGAAAATTAAATAAAACATTACATTTTAGGTCATTCAAACCACTTGAATTTTTTTTAACGCAGAATTCATTTTCCCTCCGTATTAACAATGATTCATCTTCCTGATCCATGATATATTTAATCTGAAAGTTAAACATAACCAGTACTAGTTTATTCATGAGAGTGTATGTTTTATAACATTTGTCTGCAGGACTATAGAGAGGATAGATGCAGAAACCAACTGGTAATTGTAAGAAACAAGTAAATGTTTTCAATAAAATAATCACATTTTATCTCATTAAATCATTTTCCATTTGTATGCATACTGACAATTCATTATTGCCATATTTCCTATTTGAATATTATCAATATCAGCTCTAACATAATCCTAGATTATCTGGGGTTTGCAGGTAATATGTTTACAATCTTGGTAATTTCTTTGGAGTTAATATCACACATTTCTTAGCTCCAAACTGAACATGAACAAAGGCATGCCTTATGGACTTCTGATTTATCAATCATTTGTCTTCTCAAATGTGATACTTCATTTTCTATCAGCTGATCAATGTTTTAATTTTTTTTTTTTTGGTATTTCATTTTGAAGAATGTACTATGGTTTTACAAGATTAGATTCTTTATGCAAAGGTGAAAATGTATACTACATCCTGCTGTGAAAATGTACATGAGAGAAACCTAACATGTATAAATATATTGTAAAGATATGCATTTTAATGTTGTAATTATAGTGTATGCAAAATGCACAGTATATATATTGCATTCAAATATTTTAATATACTTATCTTCTTTATGTAAATATCTATGCATAAGTTTCTATAAATAAAATTGTAAGCTAGAGTGAATAACATTTCAACATAGAAAAATATATGTATATGCAAATCCATAGATATATATGTATGCATGTATATTTTCCTGATTGAACTCTATATACTACCCTCCATTTTGACTGAAACAGTGAAATAACTAGCATGTTGCCTCTGTGAAGCCGAAAGCAATTTCCTTTTCTAATTTTAGTTATGCAAAGCCTATGGGCATCATCAGCATTTAGTAATTAGTTTTATAATTACTGCTGTTTTGCTCACTGTCATTCAATTTTTCTTACAACATGGTCTGGGATTGAAACATCCCACATCCACAGCTGTGTAAATTGCTATCCATTTATAAGGCAGAAAAAGTAAAGTTCTACATACATCATTATTCAGTCAAGGATGAACTGGTAGTACTTAGGTGATGTCTTCAATACTCAAGCTGCCCCTAAAACACCATGAAAAACAGCATTCCAGATTCCAGGAAGCACTGTCTAATAAAGCAGAGAGAGAATATGAAAGCTGCCACAATAGTAAGATTACATCAAAGAGAACAATGAAACACAAGAAATCTAAAGTTTGTGATGTCAAAGGCAAGCACTGAAAATGTTAAAGTTCTTCCTTTCTGTAGGAGAGAAGAAATGAGAACACACACGTCTATAATTGTTGACTGCTGTGTTAAACACTACTGTGTTTCTTCTGAAAAGTAACTCAAGCCTAAGAAAGGTTTTGATCACGAGAGATTGAATTTTTCCTAAAACCTACTGAAAAAGTCAAAGTCTAGCTCTTAGATACTTAGCTTTAGCTTCACTGATAAGTTATAAAATCAAAACAATGATTTAGCTCTCATAAAGACTGAAAGCTTAAACGTTCAGTATAATATTGCTGTGGTAACTATTAACTTAAAAAGCCTCTCTCAGTAACTCAGGGTATTCTTTGAAACCATCTCTGAATGTACTCTTTGTAGCTACATTCTCTTAAAATTTGTGGAACATCAAAACAAAATGACCGTGAGATTCCTTTCACAAATTGAAGTGTTTAGGCCAGACCTAGACGTGTTCATCAACCAAATTACAAGGAGTTGCTTTGAGCCATAAATCTCAGGTCATCCCTACCTTGGGAAGATGCAACAACACGCTACAGAATGAAGAGCCCATTTCACCTTGAGCAAGCCACTCAGTGTCCTTGCACCTCAGTTGTCTCATCTGTAAATCCATTGAGCACCTGTCTTTCTTCGTAGGATTCCTGAGTGTCTGAAGCAGGACAATGATCATGAAGGTGACAAGGAGAGGACAAGATCTTTCCCTGGAAGGCCACTATGGTTCCAGAATGTATTCCTTTAGGTTTCTGGCTACAGAGAAGGGCATGGACCACAATTGTTCTTTAGTTTAAGAAGCAATTTACCATACCTGCTGCTGAATTCTCCCACAAATGCTTTCTAAGCTTTTAGGTTCAAAAGTCTTATTTCCACAGATCAACTGCGAAGGTTTCAAGAGTGGAGATGCATCTTCTATTAGTCTTTTCTATCTCCAAGCCCTGGGAATACACAGTAGGTGACCTATATATACTTTTTATTCTAAGTGAATAAATAAAACTACCATAGGTAAGATAAAGGAGTAAAGTGTAAATAACTGACTTTTAACTGTGACATCCAGAAACAAGCCAGGACTGGAGGTGAAACAACAGATGGCTGGTCAGATGGAGGGCTTCAATCTCATCCCAACACTTCTGATGAGCAAGTGCGTGCATGCTAAGTTGCTTCAGTTGTATCCAACTCTTTGCAACCCCGTGGACTGTAGCCCGCCAGGCTCCTCTGTCCATGGGATTCTCCAGGCAAGAATACTGGAGTGGGTTGCCATGGCCTCCTGCACAGACTCTTCCTGACCCAGGGATCTCGTGTCTCATTATGTCTCCTACATTGGCAGGCAGATTATTGACCACCAGTGCCACCTGGGAAGCCCCTCTGAGCACATAATATGTACCTAAAATCCTTTCTTCCTTGATTCTTTTCCTGCAGAGAAAGAGTGATGAAATCCAGGAAGCATACAAGGCAAATCAGAATGAGTTCTGTCGTCTTTCTCCCTTTAAATCCTGAGACTGGGGACATAGAATCCACTGACTAAAATGACTAAAAGATACATCAAATATATGCTAAATAGCTCTAAGAATTAGACCAA
Organism: Bos indicus x Bos taurus; assembly: GCF_003369695.1. Lineage (NCBI taxonomy): Eukaryota > Metazoa > Chordata > Mammalia > Artiodactyla > Bovidae > Bos > Bos indicus x Bos taurus. The sequence continues at coordinate 43,605,478 of NC_040096.1, read as the reverse complement.
CAAAACACTCATGGTCTTGTATCGAAGATATACTTTTGGCTAAAAGATTCTTTTGGTCAATTGTTTCTGAGAGTAAGACGTTCAGACTCAAATCTTCTTATTTCCTCATGAACTGAACAAGAGTAGGTTTGGACCAAATACTTTATTTCAAAGATTCAAATATTTCTTTTCAAAACTATCTCTATATTTGCACATACATATATGTGTGTGTGTGTCTAAACCATCTACTTAGAGACTCTCTGGTGCCTTCTCCCCACCCAGTTTTTATTGTCCCTCTCAAATATAAGTCAGAAAAGAACATTGAATGGTTCTCTGAGGAAGGGTCTCACATAGAGTTGTTGATTTTACTGTGACACAGGCTTACGAGCTGCAGTATGCTTAACCTGCTAGCTGCAGATTGCTAAGTGAACGAAAAAGGAAAGCCATAAACTGGACAAAAGCTAAAGAGATCAACCATTATTTCTGTGAACAAAAAAGCCACAAATTCCCACTCTTCATTCATACTACTGCTTAATTGATGCATACAGGTAAAAGGAGGCCAAACAAAAGACAAACAAAAAAAAAAGAATGAAAGGTTTCTCTTTAGCACATTTACACAGAAACTAATGAAGTTTAAAGGTGTTTATGGCAGGAAAGGGGATGAAGAGAAAGAGGGATTCATTCATTGAATATAATGCTTGTAAACCTAATAACTGTGGACAATCTTTAGTTTTAAAAACATTTTATCTAGTATTCTTGCCTGGGAAATCCCAAGGACAGAGGAGCCTGGTGGGCTACAGTCCATGGGCCCTCAAAGAGTCAGACACGACTTAGCAGCTGAGCAAGAACAACAACACTCTAGTTTGTAGCTCAATATTTAATTTTTGTACACTGTCCAAAATTTACTTTGTCATTCAAAACGTAACTACAATCCTACATCTATTCGAGATGTCAAAAGTCCTCACGAACAAAACCTCTCGCTTAAGCCAAGTGTTTAAGGAAAGCACACTGTAATGTGAGCGACAGAGACCCGAACATGAGAAACTATCGACAGTAACAGAGAAACGAGCTTGACATCTACTGTACCTGCAGTTTATCGTTACAGATTTCTGAACTTACAGCGAACCTGATAAAAAGCCCGTAAAAGTAGGCATTTTTTTTTTTTTTTCTCTTTGGCAAAGAGTTGACACAAAGTGTGTCCTCTGCGTGCAATGTGCTCTGGTCTGGCCACCCCTCAGCCCGGTTTCCTCTGCTGCAATTCCAGTTCTAGTCTGTTAGCTGAAGCAAACACTAGAGATGGGAGACATGTCACAACAATGACTGGTTAGAATTCGGTTACAGTGAACATTCAAATCACTAAGGGAAAAGTCATTTAATAAGCTGCACCAAAAAAAAAGCACAGCCCTAATCATAAAGGCACCCACAGTCTCTTTGTACCTCAAATCTCTGCACAACAATTTTAATCAACAATTAAATTCCTATTTATATCCCCAAATCCACTACAGCTGCTTCTTGCTTCCTCATTTTTCGTGTGCAGTCTGACTTAGACAAGGATGCTAGAAAGACCCCCGAGGAAATATTTGGACAACTTAGATTTGTTATCTACACTCACCTGAGGAGTACACATACTCAGGCAAGTATAAAAACAATTATTGATTTTTTTAAAAAAGTATAGCCACCAGAAGAAATTTCACTGGAAAATTGAAAAAAAACACTGACAAACCAAAAATACATGTTTAAAAGTTTCAAGGACCCTTTTAACTTAGACGTATGTTTTAGTGTTTCACTGTTACTAAGATATCTAACACACATTTGAATTAACAGCATATTTGTGTCTGGTTACAAACCCTTTTATGCAATATAAATGCACGTTACAAAGAGAGACATCTTCACTAGGAGTCTGAACAGGAGTAACACAAAGGAGGAAGAGCAACCTAACAATGGTTTTCCATTATCTTTGGTAGCATTCAGTTAATATGCTTAGATGTGAATAACTACAACTTTTTAAAACTACAACTTTTTATGAAAATAAATTTCAAGTAAATAAATGCCTTAACTATGATGACTGAACTTTTAAGACACTTTAGAAAAGGTCACCCCCAAGTCCTTTCTAGAACTGCTAATATCAATTAATTGGACTTCTCTGATGGCCCAGATGGTAAAGAATTCACCCACAACATGGGAGACCTGGATTCGATCCCTGGGCTGGGAACATCCCCTGAAGGATGCATGGCAACCCACTCTAGTATTCTTGCCTGGAGAATCCCCATGGAGAGAGGAGCCTGGCGGGCTCCAGTCTGCTACAATCCATGGGGTCGCAAAGAGTTGGACACGACTGAGCAACGAAGCATAGCACACAGATATTAAAGGGTTAAGATAGGCATAAATTAACTTTATTGTCAATCATTACATACGGAAGAATAATTAACTCGGTATGTTTATTTATCTACTTTTGCTACTTGATTAAATGAATGATTGATGACAGGTTCCTTGTTTTCTTTTCTTCCTTTTTGTCAGTATAAATGATCAGTATGAAACTAAACGGTGACATTACAATGAAATCATTAGCAACCCAAGATGCAGGCAACCTGCATGGGAGAGCTTCTGTCCCCTTCACTGTTGAGAAATCTAATCAGATCTCTTCACACCCCAAACAGATGAATAACATAGTTAGACGTACTTCCTAAATCAGGTGCTTTCTCCTCATTTTCCACTGTGTCTGCTATGTCTGTAATTATGCTAAAGGCTATTCATTTCTTTTGAAGTCATTTTAACTAAAGCTAATTACAGCATCCTGCCTTCACTGTTGGTGAAATTTATGAACTATGTTAGTTTGGCATTTGTGGTCTAACAAAGACTAATGGAAATATCAAGAAGTCCTTGAGGTAAACACAGTCAAAATTAAAATATCAAATAAATGATCAATGATCACTTAAGTAATTTGATTGGTGTAGGATTTGTCACAATTTGATAACATTTGAAAAGGTTATTAGTTCTAGTTCTTGGCAAATCAGGTGACTAACATTAGCTGCACAGATCCATAGCACAGAATCAATGTGAATGTAAGGTTTATCAAAGATACTGGTTACAGTGGCACACAAAACTGAGGAGTTTTCCTTGCCCCCTAGGTCCACTGTCCAGTACTACATGTCCTAAAAACCAAAGTGACATATTAAGATCTTTCAGAAGCCTGTATCTGATTTAGATTGGCTGCTCTTCCGAGCATTGCTTAATCATCATTTAAAATGTTACCACTGTTAACAATTCCTCTCTGCAATTCTTTGAGCAATATCATAAAATGTAGCACCTCAAAGGAATAGTTTAGATAGGGAGTAAAGAAGAGAAGGGAAAAGAATATTAGAAGTAGAAGGAAGCCAAGAGGTGGCTGCAGAACAAAGGCTGCGAACTCAGATTTCACTAACATATCAACTTCCATTAATCACATGAAGGCTGAGGTTTGCCATAGACATAATTCAAAAGACACAGCAAAGTCCAAGAGGAGGGTAAGCTCAGTAAAGAGCTAATGAGATTGGGAGATTATAAACCTGACACCGAGCAAGTTGTCTCACCGTTTTGTAGCATAATGTCACATTGAAAAACCATGGAAAAATTTAGTGTGAAGCTGTAACCTCATAATATGTTTTCAACTTATAAATAACTACAAACAAGTAACTGTGAGTGCAGTTTAGTTATTTGTTCTATTAACAGACATGCTCTGTTGTAAGGATGAGTTCCTACAAAGCACCCACAAACTCTTACTCCCTAGACCTTGGCCACACAAACTGGTTGTGGCTAGACTGAAGTCTAGAAACTGAATCCACATGTTTTTCTGCTTGTCATGGAATTAATTGACTCACATGCTAACAAAAACAATGATACTGACATCAGTTGAACCACAATCTAAGCAACTGTCTATTCGCCAGTCTTACTAAGTTTATTTTTGCTACAATGCAATCATTTCCTAGTGGCTAATAAGACAAGATGGCATAGCTACTAAATGCAAACAGTTGTCCCTAAGGGAGTTTTATATAAATTGTGACAGACATAAATTTATAAACAGTAATTTTTTAGTCTTTCCTGCTTTTTGTATTAGAGGCTAGTATTAGTGGATTTGGGGCTCCTGAACCTCTTGTGTATATCACTCACCAAACCAAAAGAATTTCATTTGGTAAAACTGGTCAACAGAACTTAACAAAGCATTTAAGTCCACTTTTAAAAAGAGTCTTGAAACATTCCCCTCCCTTTCTTCTGACTTATGTATCATTTGCACATACAGAGCAGAATAATTAAAAACTCCACATACAGAGGAAGCAATGCTCATCTCATGGAGCTTTGTAAGTACTAAAATGTGATCATGGATTGCAATATCTTTTGCATATTTTTCACACAATTCATATCAGAAAATAGTTTTGTACACTATAAAGATAGGTAGGTCAATTCTATGATTTTCGGAAAATATAATGCATAAGTATAAAAAGTGATCACAGGTTTCCATACTTGAACAGCAAAAAAGTGTAGATTATTCAGACTACTTAATGAGTAAAGCAACAGAAATGTGATGTGGATAATTTTGTGTCTTCCAATATTTTTCTGAAATATATTGCCTTTAGATATGTCATTAACACAAATTTGTTGTTTATATTTCCATTTCCTTACTTTTAAAAGCTTAAAGGTTGAAAACATGAATTTTAAATATATCTTGGTTAGAAACATCACCTGCTTCATTGAAAAACTGTTTTTACAAATATGAATTACCACAGACATCCTTTACCTAGACAGCTTCTCAAATACATAAGATGTGATTTTATTAACTTGGTTATAAAACAACATTTTATATACAATTTGTCTGGGATTTGTATTTCAAAAAATGCTGTACCCCTCCACTGTGTGCTTATACACACACACAAAAAGAACTGTACTTGTCACTGTAAGTCCCTATTAAAATCAGGAAACATCTGAGAAACACTTGGGTAGCAACTTGTATGATGAAGCAAGTCACCTGAATAACTAATTTTAAACACATATGTTCATTAGTAGAATAAAATAACCTATTTTAGTAAGTTCCCACAATGAAAGTTAATGCTTTTTCATTCATATATATACAAATGAAATTATATATAATACAAAATATATAATTATATATTACATTATATTGTATAATATATAATTATATATTTAATACAAAAATATAATTATATATTGCAATATATAATTATATAGATTTAAATTGTTAAAATTTGAAAGGACAGTATAATATGAGTGCACTGCATTTTGAATGAAGGAAATATAATTCCATTTAACTGAGTATTTTTTAGACTATTCAGAATACAAATGATTGGGCTTTTTTACAAAAGAAAACAACAATAAAAAAAGACTTCAGCTTTCAGAGGCAGAGGAAGTTTCTGATCTAGGTAGCGAAATGTCCAGGGTCATCTTTGCTCTATGATCACCCTTGCTGAATGAATCACTATTAAATTGTATGCCATTTTGCATATATGATTTTATATTTTAATAATATAGAGTAGGTGGTCTAATTCTCTCCTATGTAAATATCAGCTATATTGCTGAGTAAAAACAAAGATGAGAATTCTGTCAGATTTTATCCTTACTGTTAAGGGAAGTTTGAGAGTCCTTTCCCAGTGGCCTAGAGTTTATAAAAATCATTTTCTTAACTCCATCACTAGAGTCAAAGCTAGCAGGGTCATTTGCTGTAGATGTTGGAGAACCAGAGCAAAGAAGACAGATCTGAGACTAGACCTGGTTTTGATACTAGAAAAACTGCATGGTGTCTATGATGTTACACTACAGAGAATTAACACATATTAATTTGGCTCTGGTTACGGAAATGCTCCTGGCATTTCCTTCAGCACTTAAAACTCATTTTCAGAGAATGGACTGCTGTAAAAGAATGCAGGCTCATTAAGAGTTTATTTCCTAAAATGCTGAAGGATAGCAAGTTTCTCCTGAGAGGGGATCAGAAAACTGCATTTATTTCCTTCCTGGGGGAAAAAAGACACCCCAAAGCTTTTTGTTTCTAAGCAAGCATCATAGGTTTGAAAATAAAGGATTTCATTTTGTTATTATACCCTGCCTTACCTCGTTTCAGGACTGGCTGTGTTTTCTTTACACAGAATGAAATTTTAGCAAGAGCAGAAGCCAAATGCTTAAAATGAATGATCAACTTACGACTCGCATGAATCTATTCTTTCATGCCGCTCTGCTTAAAAATAGCATCATAAATGCACATCTGCAAAGACTGTGCCACCCCCCTTTCCTGAATTGTACAAATTATTAGAGTCGTTGACAAAAGATTTTTTTTTTGTTTAGGGGTTGGTCTGGGCACTCTCTTTGGCAGACTGCCACTTTTCTAGCAGTAGAAATATTGCTTGTAGAAAGCCACATTGTACTGAACAGCTGTTCTGCTAAAACATTGAGCTAGCAAACCAAGAAATGACTGACTTCACATGTGAAGCAAAATTGTTCCCTCCCTTTGTGCTAATTTAAATGAAATAAAAGTACAAAACATTCTCTTCCACGCTGTCTAGCTTTCCCTCCCAGTTTCAGGTTTCAGTGGGATATGTGTGGGCCGGGTACCAAGGGGAGCACTTGATTCCGGCCACTGCTCCAGTGGCAGCCTTGAGCTATGGCTGTTTCACTGATGAGAGGATCCCAGGATGGCAGCTATCCTTCTGATCTGAGCCTTCCTATATTCAGGTTTTAGATGCTGAACTATGTACTATATATACACTAGGATTGTGAAATTAAAAAATACACCTTACTCCAGAAAAAAAACCCAAGATATTAGAAGAAGTATGCTAGAAGATTATATTTGATTAAGCTTTTCGTTTAGAAGTTCAGTATGTGATTCATGCTTTTGGTTATTTGAGATTACGGTCAGATAATAGAAATATATACAAGTACCCCATGTTCTACATGACATTTGGATATTCAGTGTAAAATACTCTTCTTAAAGGAAAAACCTTCACAAGCTTAACTAAGGGAGCACAATCCTCATGAAATATCACCATGTTTACAGCTCTATTTATGCATAATAGACTATCTAACACCAATGGGTATCTAAATTAATGACTTGGAAAAATACTTATTTAAAAGTAGAAATTCATAAAGTACAATAATTTTTTTGGAGAACAATAAAATTATATATATTTTAAGGTGCTTTATATAGATTCAATATATTCACCTACCAAAAGCTTCAATTTAAAATCCTACCCATCTTTAAAGTCCAGTTTAAAGGCTAACCTCTTCGTCTCTCCATTTACCATTAATCACTTGTCTGTCATCACACAGTTTGCTTAGACATCTTTCAACATGAATAATATCATTCTTTATTATTTTGTGAGCATGTGGGTCACTCTCATTAGATTACAAACTCGTAGAAGACAAGGTTCATTTTTTTTCTTCTTTGCCTCCCCCATAGAGCCTAACACAGAGTCTTGTAATAAGTATTCAAATAGGATGAATCAGATCAGATCAGTCACTTAGTCGTGTCCGACTCTTTGTGACCCCATGAATCGCAGCATGCCAGGCCTCCCTGTCCATCACCAACTCCCAGAGTTCACTCAGACTCACGTCCATCGAGTCAGTGATGCCATCCAGCCATCTCATCCTCTGTCATCCCCTTCTCCTCTTGTCCCCAATCCCTCCCAGCATCCAAGTCTTTTCCAATGAGTCAACTCTTCGCATGAGGTGGCCAAAGTACTAGCAGAGTAAAATGGAAAATGAAATATAACTCACTCATCTCTAAAAAATTGTTATCTTAAGTGTCCATCAATAGAAGAATGGATAAAGAAATGTGGTACATATATACAATGGAATATTACACAGACATAAAGAGGAATAAAAGTGGGTCATTTGTAGAGATGTGGAATGGATCTAGAATCGGTCATACAGAGCGAAGTAAGTCAGAAAGAGAAAAACAAATATTGTATATTAATGTATGCATGTAGAATCTAAAAAAATGTTACAAATGAACCTAGTGCCAGGGCAGGAAAAGAGATGCAGACTTAGAAAACAGATTTGTGGCCACAGCGAGGTTAGGGGAGAGTGGGATGAACTGGAAGATCAGGTTTGACATAAATATATTACCATCTGTAAAACAGACAGCCTGTGGGAACTTGTGGTTATACAGCACAGGAAGCGCAGCTCCACGCTCTGTGATGGTGTAGACGGGTGGGATGGCGGTTGGGGGCGGGAGAGAGGCCCAAGAGGGAGGAGACATATGTATACGTATAACGGATTCACTTTGTTGTATAGCAGAAACAAACATAACACTGTAAGGCAATTATATTCCAATAAATAAATAAAACCTCCTGTAAGATTTTATCTATAAAGCCAAACTCCTGGGAAGGGGCAATATTAACTATATTCATTGTTTTATTATATAACCATTCATTTCAGAAACAGTCTTCGAGTGCTCTAGAGGAAATAACCACATACTAATAGTTTCCATAATCAATTTTCATAGACCTTGTTATCCTTGTTTTAAGGATTCCAATAACACTAAGTTGCTGTAACTTCACCAAACCACCTGTGTTACTTAAGAAAGGCTCCAAATTTCCTCTACTCTGTCATATGATACAAGTTAAGAGTTTTCACGTCTTAGAAACCCCAAAAGTATTTCAAAACAAATGCTACATGTTGACAGCCTCTTCCTTCTGATTATCATCATTTTGGAAATACAGTCTTAAACACACCAAAAAAGGAAATTTACCTTTAACACTTAATCAATATCATCAATAGGAATCCTAACCTGTCTTTACTAGTTTCTATGTGAACTTAAGCCTCCCAAAACAGCCTGGGATTACGATAACATGAGACTAGTTGGATTCTCAGGCCTAACTGCATCATTTTTTTCCAAAAGAAAACTGAGGCCAAAGAGATTTCACTTTTTCAGTGTCACAAAGACTTGAACTCAGGAGAGTCCAACTTCATTGATCAACACCTTGCTTCTAACAAGGCATTCTGATGATACATTAAGATGACTGGGATAATTAGCTTCCACTGCATTCATACATTTTGTTGGCTCCACTGGCCTTTTTTACAAGGACAGTGCCTTTGTTATAAGCTGTTGCTGCTGCTGCTGCTAAGTCACTTCAGTTGTGTCCGACTCTGTGCGACCCCATAGACAGCAGCCCACCAGGCTCCCCCGTCCCTGGGATTCTCCAGGCAAGAACACTGGAGTGGGTTGCCATTTCCTTCTCCAATGCAGGAAAGTGAAAAGTGAAAATGAAGTTGCTCAGTCGTGTCTGACTTAGCGACCCCATGGACTGCAGCCTACCAGGCTCCTCCGTTCATGGGGTTTTCCAGGCAAGAGTACTGGAGTGGGGTCCCATTACCTATAAGCTGTTAGAACTCACCAGCAAAAGAAGAGGGAACAAGAGTTCCCTCTTCTCATCTTGGTAAAGGCATTATTTAAATTTCCCAAGATGAGATGTTCGTACAGCAAAAAATGTGACTCACAACAAAGAGGTCTGATCTGATCACTCGGCAAATGTATATTACAGAATAGCAAAGGCTGAATAACTTGTTACAGAGTTTTCTGCTGTTTTAGGAGCTCAGTATCCAGTGGACATACAATGAAAAACACATTAGGTCAGGTGTCATGTAAGAAAATATCACTGTACCTCTTTACAAAAAGTTCCTGAACATCCCCAAAGTGAGGTTTACCTGCACTGGCATCTCCATTTTCCTTTCGTAACTCTCTAGCATATACTGTGCTTTACAGTTTTTTATGAGATCTTCACATCTCTTTTCAAAATGGAAAATGACGGTAATTTTGCTTTTATGCTAAAATTCTTGTAAAAACCTGGATAGTATTCATCTATTTTAATAGAAGAAAGCCAGTATTTTAAAGTATTTATATAAAACCCAAACTGTGTACACAGTCTGTTTTCATCATCAGTGCTGATATTCAACACAGCCGTATTTCCCAAAGTGTAAAATTATATATGAAGAATGTGATTTAATTACAAAACAGTACTGAATACTTTTTTAAGTCTCTGCAGTGCTTTTTCAAGTTCTGACTATGAAATCATGAATTTCAGTTTCTTCCAACTTCTGCACACAGTAGCACTCACTGTTTGAGCGCTCTGTGTACACCTAGTGATCTCAACAGACAATGGCGGAGACCACAGCAGCTATCTCCAAGTGACAGCATTTGGTTCTTTTAGTAAACTGTTTAGGTCGGTAAGTTGTGAAAAATAAATTATACTAGGCAATTTAGCCATATGTCTTCACTTCATGTACCCATGGTTTTGAAGATGTGTTCAACTCTACTTGTAAATGACTAGCTCAGCTTTAGCAATCTTATTCATTGGATTATGGATTATTGATATACATACATCAATAATCATGGATTATTGATATACACATCTCAAATTTCTTATTTCTACTAAGTTTTCCATGATGGTCATAGCCATATCATGCCTTAAGCCCCTCCCCTGCCATGGTCAGGCAAATAATAAATTATGTAGGAAAATAAAGACAATTATTTAACTGAACTGACCAGTTGTTTCATTAGTTAAGTCAAAATGATCAAACAGTAGTCTTAGGTGGACAAAGCTTTAATCATTTTTCTCTTTAATAAGATCCTGCATCTAGGACAACTATCTGAAGAGCCCGAATTTGAATTATATGCAACATTAAATTGAGGAAGCAGAGAAAAATGGTAAGCCAGACCCTGCCAATGACTTAAAATGACTTACTCTTAATTTTTCTGCAATGTATGCTATGCAGAAGATAGCATGCACCCAAGGAAACCTAGAAAACTATGCAACAGGGTACCCCTAGCTGGCACACAATCCCATTATGTTGGCCACTATAGTAAGTTCATTATGTGAACACACACTAGCTATGAAGATATTAAAAAAAAAAAACACACCTTCATTTTATTTGCCATTTATTGTTATCACTACACCTATGTACCAAACACAAGACCCAGCCTTTTATAACTAGCAGTATGCTTTCTACTACTGCTGCTGCTGCTGCTAAGTTGCTTCAGTCATGTCCGACTCTGTGCGACCCCATAAACGGCAGCCCACCAGGCTCCCCCGTCCCTGGGATTCTCCAGGCAAGAACATTGGAGTGGGTTGCCATTTCCTTCTCCAATGCAGGAAAGTGAAAAGTGAAAGTGAAGTCGCTCAGTCCTGTCCAACTCTTAGCAACCCCATGGACTGCAGCCTACCAGGCTCCTCCATCCATGGGATTTTCCAGGCAAGAGTACTGGAGTGGGTTGCCAATGGGTTCTAAAAAGTTAACTAAGTCTCTTCCGGTTCAAATGCTCTTTACAGGAGTTGGCATACTACAGTCTGCAGGTCAAATCCAGCCTGCCATCTATTTCTGTATAATCCATAAAAATCCATAAAGAATTTTAAAAAAATCTTAAGTTAAGAAAACCATAAAAATATTTTATTACATGTTATAATTAGATCCCAGTGTCCACAAATCTGGGATCTAATAAAGGTTCACTCAAATATAGTCGCACTCATTCAGTTACTAATTGTCCATAGCTGCTTTTTGTGATGTAATAGTTGTGTCACAGCAGCAAAGACTCTGTGGACCACAAAAGCTAAAGGATTTACTATCTGGTCCTTTACATAAAAAGTCTGTCAACTCTGTCCTAGAACTCTATAACTAGTTTCTGTCTTGGCCTTCCAACTTCCCATTTAGGCAAGCTTTGACCAAGTTAAGACGACAATGTTGCACGAGTCACACTGAAAAAAGGAGGAAGAATAACCAGGGAGTACATGTGTGCTCTGACTCCTTACTGATGGAAATAAGTTATTTACAAAGCTTCTAAGAAAACCATATGTAAAAGGTTAATCAACTTTCGTTTCTTCCATGAAAGTAAAGTGAAAGTGAAGTCGTTCAGTCGTGTCCAACTCTTTGTGACCCCATGGACTGTAGCCTACCAGTCCATGGAATTTTCCAGGAAAGAGTACTGGAGTGGGTTGCCATTTCTTCTCCAGGGTATCTTCCAGATCCAGGAACAGAACCCTGGTCTCCCACATTGCAGGAAGATGCTTTACCGTTTGAGCCGCCAGGGAAGCCACTATTTCTTCCATATCCCCATGTTACTGAATTGCTAGCTAATCACATTCCTTAAATACTGCAACCAACTATGAAACCCTAAAGAAGGTTAACCTATATGGATTCAACAGTGGCCAACCGAAAAGGTAGGGAACTGGGACACAAGTTTCCATATGGGGAGAGACTGGTTTTGCTTAAGTTTCTGTCATGAGAGTATAATAGTGCTTTTTTTTTTTAATAATCTTTTGATTTTGGAATGATTTTAGATGTACAAAATAGTTGCAAAGTTGATACAGAGAGTCCCCATATACTTTTCACACAACTTCCTCTAATTCTAGCTTTTAATAGCTTTTCAAAAGAATTCTTTTCATTGAATTTTAAATATTTCATCTTCGAATAGCCTAAAAACATTTTCTGAATTTGGACACAATGGTAACATTTGACTAAAAAGGGTAGATTTCTACACAAGAGCCATATATGTGCACATATGTTCATGTATAATGGAAAGAGGAAAAAGAAATACCAGTGGACAGCTGGGACATATGCTAGACTTAGAAATGGAGGAGAACGTGCCAAATTGGGATTCCAGAGGTTCCAATTCCATTCCTGTGCTTGTTACTGACTTTGTATCATTAAACTTCTTTCTCTATCAGTATGTTCAGCACAGAAGTGAAGGGACCAAAACACATGATCCGTATGATCCCTAAACCGAAGATTCTACTGGCCCTCTTTTCTCCTGTCCAGGCTCTGACATTCACTGACATATTATGGACCCAGAAAGGATGTGAAAAGCTGCAGCCAATCAGTATTCAAAGCCACATTAGTTTTACAGGTGGAGGTCATCACATGTTTATTAAGATACAGCTAAGACTTATGCACAGCATCTAGAAAGCTATTCCTGAAAATTAAAGCAGTACAATTTCAATCATATAAAGCAGTCAGAGGTGACTCCTTTCTTTGCTATGCCCATAAAATATTGTTATCTGCAGAGTGCTGAAACTATATATTGTGCTTTGCAAGAGGTGATAGGGCTAACAAAAGCCATTAGAGAATTCCAGCCCTAAAGAACAGAGCACATAAACTTGAAAGTCCTAAATAAGTGAGCACAGTGCCACGTAAGGCAATGCCACAGGACCCCATGACTAAAATATTACATTATCAAGTAATGGGAGACTTCTTAAATTAAGTTGAATGTGATACAAAACTTAAATACATTCCCTAAAATTCTGTCAAGTGTAAAAATAAATAAAAAATATACAAAGTTCTAGATTAATATTTTGTCTACATCATATGTTTGGCACTTGACTAATTTAAAACTTGACTGTGTGCTTATTATCCTCTCTTATTTATAATGATTGCACATATGCAAATCCTGATAATCACCAGATAAATGTTTTTAAGAGAAAAAACTATATCATATATATTTTAACCTATAGCACAGGGCGAGACATACATTCACAGAAAGGGAAATTAAGAAAAAGAAGGAAAATAGAAATATTAGTAGAATGTGAAGAGGGAGAGCCTGTGGCTTTTGAAGTTATTAATAAACAGCTTCAAGAAACCCCATAGTCCCAGGAAAAGTTAATTTGAGACAATAATTGCTAAATTGTTTCTAAGGAATTTTGGGTCTTGGGTCAGAGGATAAGTCACCACCCAGATCAGAATCACTGACAAAAAGAAAATGCAAATGAGAAAACTGAGGTCTAGATAGGGTTTTATTAACCTAGGTCACATGGTATATTTAATTGTGTCAAAAGCTCTCATCTTTTTTCTTCCCCCTTTTTCTCCAAAATTTATTTCTCAAGAAATGGTAAATACCTTCAAGGTCAGGTTCATGCCTCATACTTTCTTTATATGCCCCCAGAATATTCAGCAGGCGACTCAGAGGACTTACTAAGAGAAGGTACTCAAATAGAGTAAATATTTGTGTCAAATAGACTTGAATCCATACACTCAAGACACTTAGGGTTTCTTTACATGATTTTTTAACTTTCAACTCCCCAGCCTGCACATTACATGAGAGAAACATGTTGGCAGGGGAAGGCCATTTCATGGTATGACTGATCCCAGAGTTGGAGACAGTACAGGGCAGAGATGGGATACCAATCCTCCTAGTTCTTCCTACCCCATACGCTGTTTAATTTCCCCTTAGTTTCACACTATTTCCATCATTTTCTCTACGTTTTTCTTCTGTCCTGCCTTGTGTTTTTGCTCTCCCTTTTTTCCTTCTTCCTAGGCTAGGACATAGCCCCACCTCTAGCTCCCATCAGCACTGTTTAGCTCTGTTAATAGCAATGTCAACACACAATCCAATTCTATACAATTTAATTGGAAAACATGGCTGAATACTTACTTTCCTGGGTACTGCACATGAGGACATAAACATACATAAGATGACCCAGACTGTTCCCTTAAATAGCTCATAGTGTAAATATAGGGAGAGAAGTATATAATGAATTATGAATTCATACTAAAGCAACAGTAACCTATAAAAGAAATGACCAACATTCTGGGAAGGAGAGAATATTTATTAAGCAAGTAAATCTAACCTGGCTTTTGGAAGGTGAATGAGAATTCAGCAAAACCAAAAGAAGGAAAGGACAATCCAGTCAGATGATGACATGTACAAAGGCATAAATGTTTGGTATGGGGCAGTCAGTGTTGCTAGAGAAAAAGGAGATGACTATTCAGAGAGGAACAGATGGATGAATCCTGATGTAGGATACAAAAGTACACAGGCACTCTTTTGTCCACATTCTCAGAAGTCTCCACAAAAATTCCCATAAGAGATATCATTTTTGTTCACCCCTCTTATACCTTTGCCAGCACCATGAAAAGAGCTTCTCCTACAAGTATCTGCTGCTGCGTGGCAGGAGGCAGATCTGAACTGAACCCTAAGCAGGAAATAAAGTTCAGCCAGAGCTATGGCAAAAAGTAGAACCACACAGCTAAGCCCAGCCTAGATCTGCCAACCCCCAGACTATGTGGAGACATGAGAAGAGTAAAAGCTTTATGTCATACTACTGAGATGCTATGATTGCTTGTTACCCTGGCAGTGTAGCTAACTTTGTGTTGTTGTGATTGTTTAGTTGCTAAGTCATGTTCAACTCTTTGGTGACCCCATGGACTATAGTTCTTCCAGGCTCCTCTGTCCATGGGATTTCCCAGGCAAGAATACTGGAGTGGGTTGCCATTTCCTTCTCTAGGGGATCTTGCTAACCCAGGAATCGAACTAGTGTCTCCTGCATTGACAGGAGGATTCTTTATCACTGAGCCACCGGGTAAGCCCATAGCTAACTAGCACACCAGAATTTTCACATGTTCACAGTCACATACCCATAAATACACTTTCTTTAAGTTGATGTTTGGAGTTGAGTCTAATTCTGGATACTCAATAGTGCTAAATGGACTGAAAAGAATGACAAACAAACACTGCAACAGCAGCATGTGGCAAGAACCCAGCAGTGCTTTATATATTCGTCATGCCAAACACACACTGCAGTCTCCTCATTCATAGACAGTAAAGCTTTTCCTGATAGCATGTGAAACTTTACAGAATTAAAGTCTCAGAGAATTTCTCTACCATTATTAAGCCCACATTTGTTAGAAAGCCCTTCCTGTCCTGTATCAGACATGGAGATCCTATTGGTGTGTGCTGATATTAAAAATGCTCATCCCACCATAATGCAAAACTAAAGAAAACAAAAGGCTAGTATGTAAATTAGGGCAGAAATAAATGAAAAAAAACAAACAAACAAAGGAGACTATAGCAAAAATCAACAAAACTAAAAGCTAGTTCTTTGAGAAGATAAATAAAACAGACAAACCATTAGCCAGACTCATCAAGAAAAAAAGGGAGAAGAATCAAATCAACAAAATTAGAAATGAAAATGGAGAAATCACAACAGACAACACAGAAATACAAAGGATCATTAAAAGACTACTATCAGCAACTATACGCCAATAAAATGGACAACTTGGAAGAAATGGATGAATTCTTAGAAAAGTATGACCTTCCAAAACGGAACCAGGATGAAATAGAAAATCTTAACAGACCTATCACAAGCACAGAAATTAAAACTGTAATCAAAAATCTTTCAACAAACAAAAGTCCAGGACCAGACGGCTTCACAGGTGAATTCTACCAAAAATTTAGAGAAGAGCTAATACCTAATACCTACTCAAACTGTTCCAGAAAATTGCAGAGGAAGGTAAACTGCCAAACTCATTCTGTGAGGCCACCATCACCCAAATATCAAAACCTGACAAAGGTGCTTCAAAAAAAGAAAACTACAGGCCAATATCACTGATGAACATAGACGCAAAAATCCTTAACAAAATTGTAGCAAACAGAATCCAACAACATATTTAAAAGATCATACATCATGATCAAGTGGGCTTTATCCCAGGGATGCAAGGATTCTTCAATATTCTCAAGTCAATCAATGTGATACACCACATTAACAAATTGAAAGATAAAAACCGCTGATAATCTCAATAGATGCAGAGAAAGCCTTTGACAAAATTCAACACCCATTTATGATAAAAACCCTCCAGAAAGCAGGCATAGAAGGAACATACCTCAACATAATAAAAGCCATATATGATAAACCCACAGCAAACATTATCCTCAATGGTGAAAAATTGAAAGCATTTCCCCTAAAGTCAGGAACAAGACAAGGGTGCCCACTCTTACCACTACTACTCAACATAGTTTTGGAAGTTTTAGCCACAGCAAAAGAAAAAAAAAGGAATCCAGATTGGAAAAGAAGTAAAACTCCCACTGTTTGCAGATGACACGATCCTCCACATAGAAACCCTAAAGACACTAACAGAAAATTACTAGAGCTAATCAACAAATATAGTAAAGTTGCAGGACATAAAATTAATACACAGAAATCCCTCACATTCCCATACACTAACAAAGAAAAAACAAAAAGAAATTAAGGAAACAATTCCATTCACCATTGAAACAAAAAGAATAAAATACTTAGGAATAAATCTACCTAAAGAAACAAAAGACCTATATATAGAAAACTATAAAGCACTGGTGAAAGAAATCAAAGAGGACACAAATAGATGGAGAAATATACCATGTTCATGGATTGGAAGACTCAATACAGTGAAAATGAGTATACTACCCAAAGCAATCTATAGATTCAATGTAATCCCTATCAAGCTACCAATGGTATTTTTCCCAGAAGTAGAACAAATAATTTCATAATTTGTAGGGAAATACAAAAAACCTCAAATAGCCAAAGCAATCTTGAGAAAGAAGAATGGAACTGGAGGAATCAACCTACCTGACTTCAGACTATAGTACAAAGCTACAGTCATCAAGACAGTATGGTGCTGGCACAAAGACAGAAATAGAGATCAATGGAACAAAATAGAAAGCCCAGTGATAATTCCATGCACCTATGGACACCTTATCTTTGACAAAGGAGGAAAGACTATACAATGGAGAAAAGACAATCTAACAAGTGGTGCTGGGAACCCTCTTACCTGTTGGTGGGAATGCAAACTAGTACAGCCACTATGGAGAACGGTGTGGAGATTCCTTGAAAAACTGGAAGTAGAACTTCCATATGACCCAGCAATCCCACTGCCGGGCATACACACCGAGGAAACCAGAATTCAAAGAGAAACGTGTACCCCAATGTTCATCACAGCACTGTTTACAATAGCTAGGACATGGAAGCAACCTAGATGTCCATCATCAGATGAATGGATAAGAAAGCTGTGGTACGTATACCCAATGGAATATTACTCAGCTATTAAAAAGAATACATTTTAATCAGTTCTAATGAGGTGGATGAAACTGGAGCCTATTATACAGAGTGAAGTAAGTCAGAAAGAAAAACACCAATATAGTATATTAATGCATATATATGGAATTTAGAAAGATGGTAACAATGACCCTATATGCGAGACAGCAAAAGAGACACAGATGTAAAGGACAGACTTTCGGACTCTGTGGGAGAAGGCAAGGGTGGGATGATTTGAGAGAATATCATTGAATCATGTATATTACCATATGTGAAATAGATCACCAGTCCAGGTTCGATGCATGAGACAGGGTGCTCAGGGCCAGTGCACTGGGATGATCCTGAGGGGACGGATGGGATGGGGAAGGAGGTGGGCGGGGGGTTCAGGATGGGGGACACATGTTCACCCATGGCTGATTTATGTCAATGTATAGCAAAAACCACTACATATTGTAAAGTAAGTAGCCTCCAAATAAAATAAATTAATTAAGTTTTAAAAAAAGAACCCACTAAAATGCAGCATGCACAAAGATGTTCATTGTAGCACTGTTTGCCAAATTGTAAACAACAAAAGAAAAACAGTGAAATGAATTATATAACCGATACTAGGGAAACCTCATTCATTTTTTCACTTTTCATTCATTCATTCACTTACTACTGTGTCTCAGAAGGATTTAAAGTGGTTCATATAATGATTTATTTATACAACCATGAAAAATTATGTTAAAAAACATGTGCACAATGAGAAATTCTCATGAATATTAAGTGGAAAGGGTGGGATACAAGATATTGTGTGTGCAAAAGTAAGATTAAAAGCTAACCTTTGTTTAACATGTACAGAAGAAAGGGAAATACATCAAAATATTATCAATGGTATTTGTCTGGGTGGTAACATTATAGGTGAATTTTTTCTATCTTTTTACTTTTATAAGTTTCATAAACTGAGCTTATAATTTTATAATAAAGCTTGTATGTATGAAAAATATTAAAAAGATAAAGATAATTTTAACACCAAAAAAAATGAACTTCTTTCAGAAGTAATAACTTTGTCAGAAAGATATAAAGGGATTATAGCATATAATTAAAGATCCTTCCTCAAAGCATATCTAAGGAAAGGCAGTTGTGCTTAGTGGCTCAGTTGTGTCCAAATCTTTGACACCCTATGACTTGCCAGGTTTCCTCTGTCCATGGGATTGTCCAGAAAAGATTGCTGGAGTAGGTTGCCATGCCCTCCTCCAGGGGATCTTTCCAACCCAGGGATCTTCCCAACCCAGGTACTGAACCCAGGTCTCCTGCATTGTAGATGGATTCTTTCTGTCTGAGCCACCAGGGAAGCCCAAGAATACTGGAGTGGGTAGTCATTCCTTCTCCAGGGGATCTTCTTGACTCAGGAATCGAACCTGGGTCTCCAGCATTGCAGATGGACTCTTTACCAGCTGAGTAGCTGAGCTACCAGGGAAGCCCAGAAAGGCAGTTTTATCATAGCATATTTCCATATACTAGTAAAACTTGTCACCTGCTACCAAAATAAACAGCAATGAGCATTGTCAGCTTGGATTTTGGAAGGTTCTGTTTCCATGTGGTGCCACCACTGACTTTCAGATCAGATCAGATCAGTCACTCAGTCGTGTCCGACTCCTTGCGACCCCATGAATCGCAGCATGCCAGGCCTCCCTGTCCATCACCAACCCCGGGAGTTCACTGAGACTCACGCCCATCGAGTCGGTAATACCATCCAGCCAGCTCATCCTCTGTCGTCCCCTTCTCCTCCTGCCCCCAATCCCTCCCAGCATCAGAGTCTTTTCCAATGAGTCAACTCTTCGCATGAGGTGGCCAAAGTATTGGAGTTTCAGCCTTAGCATCATTCCTTCCAAAGAAATCCCAGGGCTGATCTCCTTCAGAATGGACTGGTTGGATCTCCTTGCAGTCCCAGGGACTCTCAAGAGTCTTCTCCAACACCACAGTTCAAAAGCATCAATTCTTCGGCACTCAGCCTTCTTCACAGTCCAACTCTCACATCCATACACGACCACAGGAAAAACCATAGCCTTGACTAGACAAACCTTTATTGGCAAAGTAATGTCTCTGCTTTTGAATATGTTATCTAGGTTGGTCATAACTTTCCTTCCGAGCAGTAAGCGTCTTTTAATTTCATGGCTGCAGTCACCATCCGCAGTGATTTTGGAGTCCAGAAAAATAAAGTCTGACACTGTTTCCACTGTTTCCCTATCTATTTCCCATGAAGTGGTGGGTCCAGATGCCATGATCTTCGTTTTCTGAATGTTGAGCTTTAAGCCAACTTTTTCACTCTCCACTTTCACTTTCATCAAGAGGCTTTTGAGTTCCTCTTCACTTGGGATGAGGCAAATAAAACAAGAGTCTAAACTAGACAGTCAGGCTCTCAGTCTACTGAGGGTAATGGAGTTAAGAACAGGAACCAAGTTTCCATCTTCTCTCCCATTCTCCTAGGCCTATCCTGTGTTTAGTCAATCAGTCGCGTCTGACTTTTTGTGACCCCATGGACTCTAGTCTGCCAGGCTACTCTGTCCATGGGGATTCTCCAGGCAAGAATACTGGAGTGGGTTGCTGTGCCCTCCGCCAGGGGATACTCCCAACCCAGGGTTAGAACCCAGGTGTCCCACAGAGCAGGTGGATTCTTTACCATCTGAGTCACCAAGGAAACCCAAGAATACTTGAGTGGATGGACTCCAGGGCATCTTCCTGACCAAGGAATCGAACAGAGGTCTCCTGCATTGCAGGTGGATTCTTTACCAGCTGAGCTACCAGGGAAGAGTGATAGGAAGCTCTTTTTCAGAACCTAAGGAGTCACCATTAGGCATTTAGCTGTTTGAAAATAAAGACTACCACAGGTTGATATACATGCCATGTACTGCTTCTAAGAATTTTCATTTTACATGACTTTTTAATAACAAGGAATATGACACTTGCCCCCAAACATGAATGTCACTTGGGAGAGGTAACATAGTGTCAGCACACAGTAAAATGCCAGAAGAGAAATCAAGACCTTTGAGCTGCTTAAACCAAGAAGGCCTATCACTCAGCCTGTCTTGGAATCTCTCCCTTTTATGGAACTAGAACCATTTTATAAAATACTATTCATATCTCAGAGACAATCATTATAGTAGTAATTCAGTGTTATTCTGAAGGATGTCCTATACTCATTTACCCTATATGAATAACATAAATGAATCCATTAGACATCATTGCTTAAGTAACAGTATGGTCTTTAGCTAAGAATAGATTCTATGTTGCTTAAATAAAGACCTGAAAGTTTCTCCTCTCAGAAACATCTACATTAAGTCACACAGATACTTGAAATAGTGTAAGGAAATTCCATGAAAATATTCAAGTTCTTCCTTAATGTGTCCAGTCGATTTCAATCACGAGTTGTCTTGCATAGTTTTCAATTGTTCCCTTCCAAAAGCTAAATATGTCTTGTATTTTACATACTGTAAGATTGCGGCCTGTCACACATATAGGAAAATTGTTGTTTAAAAGCTGCAATGTTTAAAGTGAAATAAAACTTATGCTTACAGTGGTAAATATTCCTGGATTAATAGAGTTGCAGCAGACACAGATATACTCCAAAAACTGACTGAAGTCTGTGGTATTAGAAAGACAGAAAATTTATCTAGTTTTAGCAAATGTCAAATCAGCAGCCATTACTTTGAAGATTAATAAAAGATATAATGGCTTCTAGATAGCCTCTAAACAGAGATTACTATGAATGGAGAAGTGATTTACCAACAGTCACCACAATGAGATTTCTTTAAAGGTTACAATCATCAGTTATTTAGCTGAAACACTGCTGAGAATGCCTGGTCATTTCTTGAATAATGCATAATGTTCATTGTAGATTTGATCTGTATTATAACAATAGAGATATTTCTAAAATAATGGAAAAAAACTATCTGTTACCTTCCAATTGCTTAACATATCATTTCCATGAAGTAATTGACTCAGGACATATTACACACCGCCACCTGAGTGTGCTTTCTGCAAGCACAACTTGCAATAATCTGTACACAATGGGCATCACAAAACAAACTCATCAACCTTTATAGACTTTTAAGAAAAGATATGATGAACACAGGGCAGAATAAAGAACCTTTCTGAAGCAGTAAATTAAAATAATTAAATTTCTATATAGTTGTTTGGGACAAATTTAAATTTAAGCTTTGAAATTTAATTATTAACATGAACAACTCATCACATTAAAAAGATGCTGCCTACATCATGTAAGCACTTTTCATATAAATTTCCAAATGCCTTTAGGTTTATTCAAGAGACTGCTTGGAGAAGCACGAAGTATAATGTCTACTGTTTTATTGTTGGATTATGAACTGCACTTCACATGATGCTGGAGGCTATTTATATAAGCTTGTTTATCCATATGAACTTCTTCAAGGGCACAACATAGAAGACCTTAGCAAATTAAAATGAATTTCTTTTGATGTTGTTGTTTCATGAATGTTTGATCAGAATGAGTAGCAGGTTTGCATTAAAGAGGAAAGCAATAAAATATACATATATTGTACAGCAGAACCAGCTTACCGAAAGCACCCATTGCATTCCTAGCAACCTTTGAGAGCCAGAGTAAACAGTAGCAAGTCCCCTACTTCAGTACAGTATAGACTTCAGTTCTAGACTATCATCAGATTTCTAATAGAGGGAGTAAACATGTGACAACTGGATGATCTGTGATAAACTGGATAAAATTTTTTAAATAATTAAGTCTGGTATATAAATTCCAATCTTCCCACTTTTCTCACTGACATCACCATGTTCCTCTATAGACTGAACTTATCCTATGAGCAGAGACAGTATTTTATCTTATTTTAATCCATCTTCATCATTAGTATTTACATAGTTAAGTTGACTGGAGGTCACAAAAAAAAAATGAATTATTAGCCATAGTCCAAAGCTAAGAGCATTCTCATCTGGATGATGAGATAGAAATCAAATGATGATGATGATAGAAATCAAATATTATTGCTAGAAATAATATCTGAAAGAGCCCTAGACAGAAAAGCAAAACAATGGGATTCTAATTTTAGATCTTCTAATACTTAACTGTAGGAGAAGGCAATGGCACCCCACTTCAGTACTGTTGCCTGGAAAATCCCATGGATGGAGGAGCCTGGTAGGCTGCAGTCCATGGGGTCGCTAAGAGTTGGACACGACTGAGCGACTTCACTTTCACTTTTCACTTTCATGCACTGGAGAAGGAAATGGCAACTCCAGTGTTCTTGCCTGGAGAATCCCATGGACAGAGAAGCCTGGTAGGCTGCAGTCCATGGGGTCGCACAGAGTCGGACACAACTGAAGCGCCTTAGCAGTAGCAGCAATACTTAACTGTAAGCCCTTTCTACATCATTTCCCTCACCTGTAAAATGAGGGCTTAGTTCTATACTATCTATAAGTATGCATCTCTAAAAGGCCATGATTCCAAAAGCAAGCAGAATTATCACATTGTAGAAGAATGAACAGGGCTTCCCTGGTGGCTCAGTGGTAAAGAAACCACCTACCAGTTCAGGAGACGTGGGTGTGATCTCTGGGTCAGGAAGATCCCCTGGAAAAGGAAATGGCAACCCAATCCAGTATTCTTGCCTGGGAAATCCCATGGACAGAGGAGCCTGGTGGACTAAGGTCCAGAGGGTCACAAAAGAGTCAGACATGATTTAGCGACTAAACAAGAGCAAGAAGAGTAGACAGACCATGGAACCACTAGACTTTTCTACTTTGGCAGTAACCACTACCAAGGAAGACTATAAGCTACCAACTCTCTTAAAGAAAAGATGGAAGTAAAAGATAATTATGTTAAACAAGTTAATATAAGTTCCTCAGTCAATGTATTTCAAATTGAATAAAAAGATTAAGAATATATTTTATATTCTTTTGTGATTTCTAACCTGCTACATGTATCCATTCGTCTTACATGATTTGGAATAAACACAAAGACAACCTACTAAATAAACTCTTAAGTATTTACTAGGATTATACTCACATCCTCAGCTTTGGAAAATTCCCGTTTTAGTATCTGGAACATGGACTGGTATATTACCAAGCTGACATCAACATTCTTAAGGGTAGAAGGGCTGTGTAAGGAAAGCATGAATGTGCCTTGGTCTATTTGTCGTGTGCTTCCTCATATTGACACCCTGCCCTTGAGAACTATCTCTGTTGTATGTTCTTCTCAACCTTCAAATGTCATTCTTATACTTAGAGCAGGAGTCTGTGAACTATGGCTTGTGGGCCAAACTTGGTGGCAGCTGCCTGCTTTGCAAGTATGGTTTTATTAGAACACAGCCATATCTTGTTATTTATATTTGTCTATGATTGATTTCATTCTGCAATGGCAGAGTTGAGTACTCCCCCAAAACTAAAATATTTACTATATATGGCCTTTACAGAAAATGTATGCCAACCTCTGCCTTAGAGAAAAATAACCTGTTACAATTTGCATTCAAATTTTCCTTCTCTAATAAGCATAAGAAACAGAATCCCTAAGTAATGATAACAAAGATGCAAACAGATTCACACAGGTATCTACATACATATGATTACACCTCTTAGCACAGAATCATCAAGTCACTGCTGTTGAACTTTCATTTTATTTGAATCCTATAAGAAGTTATAGCTTTCCCCAGTATCCTTCCCTACAACAGCCAAGAATACAGGGACTTCACAGGTACTCATCAAGGTATAATCACATAGCTAAGAATCTAATTCCTCCCCCAGAGAAGGCTGCCTGCAATTCCATCCCATGTCCAGTTATTCCATGCTCACCAAGGGCCTAGATACTAAGTTAAAGCAGAAAAACCAACAGATCCCATTCCATGCCTTGAGTGATACATTGTTAAAGAAAATCAGTGGCCAACACCACATGTACATCAATAAATACATGCATGCATATTCATATACTTAAAATCTCATTAGTTATTAGATGTTTCAAGAGCATGCAAGAAAATAACCCTCTTGAGTATCAAGGTAAAAAAGACCTAAAGTTTTAATAAATTTTAAGGGTAAGTACATCCAGATTGGGAGCATAAATACATGTTTATATTTATAAATTGTAGGCATTATATATAAAGAGTTGAAACAATACATAGATTGATCACTTTGTTAGTCAATAAAATCATTATTCAAAATGCCTGCTACAACTGTACTCTGCTCTTTGCCTCTCTTTGGTAACTAAAATCAGAAAATGTTAGTCCTAACCTTTACCAAGTATTCTCTTAACCACCCCCCACTTAATAATAATTTGCATGTATTAGCATAACATAAGTTAAACCCAAGAAACATTTTAATGTAAGTCATTCCATTCTCATTTCCCTGAAACCTTATCTAAAGTGATAGACTATTTAGGCTGACAGACTTTTTGAAAATAAAATAGAAATAGAAGAGGTTTATTTCACCTTCACATGGTGTCTTTCTCATGCAGAGTTCAGATTTCCACAATTGTATCCCTTTAAAGGATTTGATATGCAGGAAAAGAAGAGAGGATGATGGTAAACGTTTCATCTCAGAGACACCAACAGACCACATTCCAGGATCAACAGGGGCTGAAACCTTACCTTTTACTGACGTGTTAGGTGGAGGGCCTTCCATCCGCAAGTTCCATGGAGGGTCCCCCTGGTTAGCAAAGTCCCTCATTTTCAGGTAACTGATTGTAAGTCGAATGATGGAGGCCTTGTCAAGCTGGCTAGTGATGGCTGCAGGAAGAGGCAACAACTTGGCCAATTCATAGAACTCAAAGTTTTCTTTTCCCCGGCGGGACCGGGCGGCGTCCCGGGACTTCTCCTTTCTCAATGCTTGTAAACTGGAATCAAAGAAGTGAAAAAGTGCTGTTTAGAACGTGTGATTCTGTCAATCAGACGAACACTGCTTTTCTTTTTACTTCATCTGTGCCCGCCCCTCCCCGCAACCAGCAAAAACTACCAAAATTTTCTTCAAAATTTCAGGGCCACGGTAAAAGGAGTTCCAGACAAAGACCACTAAAACCATAAATTCTACCTCTGGGCTTATATGCCATAAACTCATGTGCAATGAGTAAAAATAGTTTGCTTGTTAAGTTTTTCCCTCCAATTACCCAGGTACTGAGATATAGTCATTGTTTTTGAGACTAAGATTTACAGGTGATGCTTGCTATTATCAGCTATGAGCAATTTAAAAGACGGTGATTATAATTACATATCTGCATGTGTGAGTGTATGCTCAGTTGTGTCCAACTCTTTGTGACCTTATGGACTGCAGCCTGCCAGGCTCCTCTGTCCATAGGATTCTCCAGGCAAGAATACTGGAGTAGTTGTCATTTGCTCCTCCATGGGATCTTCCTTATCCAGGGATAGAACCACATCTCCTATGTCTCCTGAATTGGCAGGCAAATTCTTTACCACTGAGCCCCCTGGGAAGCCCATTTATAGATCTATTTTTAAGCCAATGGCTTTGTTCATTCAACTATTATCACTCTGGGATCTTAAACCCTCAAAAGTGTAGTTGCTCAGTCATGTCCAACTCTTTGTGACCCCATAGACTGTAGCCCTGCCAGACTCCTTTGTCCATGGGATTCTCCAGGCAAGAATAAGAGTGGGTTGCCATTCCCTTCTCCAGGGGATCTTCCTGACCTAGGAATTGAACCTGGGTCTCCCTCATTGCAGGCAGATTCTTTACCATCTGAGCCACCAGGGAAGACTAAACCCCCAAAAGGATACATTTTAAAAAATGTTTTCTATTACCATCTCGAGGAACAAAGGCTAAACAAAAACACAGTTCACAGAATTAACAAATAAAATGCTGATGTGCTTCCAGCCCTCAATAAGAATCATAACCTTCAGTCAGATAAAGAAAAACTCTCATTGAAAATGATGATTTCAGTGGAACTTTATAAATGCACTGGTAATTGGTTGATAAGAGAATACTTTAATTCTTTATTAAGGAGCATACATTCATAGATGGATAGATTCTCTAAGATATTAGAGAATAAAATATATCACCCAGAAAAGTCAAACTTTAAAATAATATAAATTTAATGTTGAAAGATAAAGCCCCATATGGGTTATTAAAATTTATAAACATTATAGACATATTACTTCACAGAAGAGGCAACAGGTGGGATCCAGCATTTTCCTTTAACTATTTATGCACATTTCTGTTTGAAGTTTGCTCGCATTGCTGAGGGCAGAATCTGGCACAACTGAAGTTATATGTGAGTATCTGACAGGAGAAATCCACCTACTCTGAATTGTTCTGTTTTGTGTCTGATGAAAAATAAAATTCAAAATCAGACTGTGATGATAAATAATTGGGCAATATTTAGAGTATCAAGGTATTATTAACATCATATATAAGTATCCATTTTATCGGGCTTTGAAAGCATTTAAAATCTTTGAATCTAGCATCCTGGTTTTCCCCAATATAAAATATCAAGAAAGAGGAGCAAGACCAGAGGAACAGGTCAAAATAAGTCGAGTAGTATGGCTTCAACCTCTTAATATGAGCAATAACATTCCATATTACCTTGCTGCTGCTAAGTCGCTTCAGTGGTGTCTGACTCTGTGAGACCCCATAGACAGCCCACCAGGCTCCCCCATCCCTGGGTTTCTCCAGGCAAGAACACTGGAGTGGGTTGCCATTTCCTTCACCAAGGCATATTACCTTAGACCATATCTGATATTGTTCATAGTGGAAAACTGTTTTCACTGCAGACACTTCAAGTGTTTTACTGAGTATCTATGTAATTTAAATAGCTCCATGATGTTTGGGTCAAATACTTGCTAGGCTAATAGCCCAACAGGTTTCATGTTTGCTCCATTAATAAAATATTTGACATTAGCCAGTTAATGTATTTCTCAGAACTAGACCAATTAACACTACCATTTTCAGAGTCAAAGCAGTCACAGGTGACAAATCTTTGTCCTGATATCTCTGGTGATAATCTTCAGTGGAAACATCACTAATTTATAAAGAAAAGCTATATCATTTTGTTTCCCAAAATTTTAGCTGACCTCCATTCAATTATTCAAATGCTCCATGTGGCTGATTGATAACTAGGTACACGAAAGCAAGAGATGCCTTAAAGTCTAACCAAGTACAAGTAAAATCTGAATCTATGTCAACATCTTAGGATAAAACAATGATTCATAGCCCTCCTCTACCCCTATATAATAAAAGTAATCTATCTAACACCATTTAAGTCAGCTGTACCCAAAGAACTATGTCACTTGACATGTTTTATCTACCACTTGTAGAGTGCAGGGGTTCAAGTTCAGTGCTTTGCTCTTTTTGTGTTCTCATAATCGAATACTACTCCAGAAGGTGGGCTGAACTTATATATAAATTTTTTTTTTTTTGGTCCTATAAGTGACTATGATGGAGCTCTGGAGCAAGGCTGCTAACTCAAGGGCTTGCAGGGTTAAGGCAGGGAATGTCAATGAGTAAAGAGGCCTGATGCTGACTGTGGAGAACTGGAGGATGACAGCCCAGGCAAAGGAAAGCATATACAGTTTTCGCCTTGTGTGTGCTGCTTTGGGGGAAGGCTTACATGTGCTGCCAGATTTCAGCTACTGCTGTTTCTAGTAAACAAAAAATCCGAATTTTTACATAGTATTTCCAAGTTTATGTTACATTTTAAGCTTATGTTAACTAACTGGCATTTTTGAAAAGCATGCAAGCCAAATAAAACATGCCATTTGGTCAATATGGAGCAGGGACTCATTTTGCAATTGGGTAATAATTCAGGAGGTCAATTCTGCCAGAAGTTTCACATGGATGTTATATGTAATTTTCCTTATATATGTCATTCAGTGGTCACAAATGGATTCATCTGATACCTAATCAATATTACTAACATTCATAATGGGAATTTCTCTATTCACCTGAAGCCAATTGAGGATTAAGCAATATTGTGAAATTGATATTTACTGTATGGGCTTATCAATAACCTAAGGAAAAAAACTAATCCTAAGGTAGAAAAGCCAAAGATCACAGGGAGTAGCCCAGTGGGCTCCAAGGGTGAAGTAGAGTGGAGATGACTTTTTTGGTCCGCTCAGGGAAGGTGGGGTCTACGGACACTCATGCTTTGGGGTTCCTCGCTTAAACACTGCCCTCTGACACTTGGCTTTTCTAAAATAGCACTTACTTTATGTGCTTCTATATATTATCTTATCAGTTCTTCTCTATCACTCCCCCCCTTAAAAAAAATCTCTTTACACACACTGTGTTACCCTACTGGAGTAATCTTCCTGTCCATAATCTTAATAACAAAGGGTTTCCATGACTCCCCACCACATCATTATGCAGACACCACAGTACAGAAGATTTCCAGAATGAGGGCACTGTGTCTGTAATAAGTAGTAATTGGTTTTGAGGGCAACAGCAATAAAATACAGTCAAAGGATTATAAAGGTTGTGGAGATACTGATACAATAGATGAAGCTAAAGACCTTAAGACAATGACAGATTGTGGATTAATCTTTTGCCTGCTTTTGTGAAGTAGAGCCTAGTTAGAAGTAATTCTCACACTGAATTAAGGACTACATTAAAACCTAACCTAAATTTGCATTTGTACATTGTGTTCTAAATCAAAACATTACAGTTGCATTTCTAAATACTAGAGAAAGAATGGATTGACTGTGAGTAAATGTTACTGCCTGATGTCTGCCACCTAAAATGTGACTAAGTAGTACGTTACTTCTTGAGCCCAAAATTCCCACTACTTTAATGCTCTTCCACTTAGACTCTGAATAACAGAAAATCCTCCACAAATCAAAATTTTAACTCTGTGATGACACAGTATCATCTTCATTAATAATTACCACCAACAACAAATCAACAACTATTTTCAAAGACACACATGCATATCTGAAAATCATATCCAAAATAATGTGTGTGTATGTGTATATATATATATATATATATATATATTTGAGGGTTTATTAAATGATTCTCAAATTTTCAAAAGGGATCCATCACTCCATCCAAAAGAATAATGATCTAACATATAGAATTTCTTCTTATAAGGATTATAAAGCTGGATTCTGCTCTCTTTTTGCCATTGATGTTGCTAGAATTAACTTATCCTAAAAATATCCTTGGTTAAAATAATATTATTTAATGTATGTTTTCACTCAACATCTTTAAGCAACTTTTACATATTTATAAAGTTATACCTTTAAGCATATACCTAACAAGCAATCAAAAAAGAGTTTACAAAGAATGAAGATTCAGCAGTCAGTATTTGTTAAACATAAAGTTATTTTTTGAATCCTCCATGTATTTTAAGTTCCTTTGGCAAGCTGTATGTTTCATGGAAAGAGTTCCAATGAAGGGATTCTGAGATCCACTTTGGCCATTGTAGACATTATAATTCTAAGTCACTATGTTGAACTTCAATTTTATCATCTTAGACCATGAGGATGACAAAAAAGTAGCATTTGGCAAATCTTCTGGGACCACTGCAATGGCTCACATGATAATTTCATAGTAATATATTGTAGACTATAAAGAAGTGAACCTCCCTTGGACAGTTCTATATTGCAACAGTTAAGATAGTCTGTAAACTCTAAACGTGGTAGAGTCTCCTTTAGAGCTTTACAACAAAGAATTTTAGTAAGACTGAAGAATGCCTAAATGTAGTCAACCTATACTTAAGCTTTCTTGGAAGCACAGATGTTTGGAGCAGGGGCTCCATGTCCACAGCATCACACAGGTACTAGCTGGCAATCTTGGACAGAAGTCTCAGCTTCTTTGGACCTCAATTTCCTCATCTGGGAAACAGACATTATAGTAGAACATACTTCACAATATCTTCAAAGGAGTAATTGAGCTAATATATGTCAAGTGCTAAATGCCTTGACATATATTACTTACAGCTGCCATGTTGTAAATGTTACATAAACATGGAAAGTGAAAGTGAGAACGTCAGTTGCTCAGTCTGTCCAGCTCTATGCAGCCCCATGGACTGTACCCCGCTGGTTCCTCTGTCCATGGAATTCTCTAGGCAAGAATACTGGAGTGGGTTGCCATTCCCTTCTCCAGGGGGTCTTCCTGACCCAGGGCTCCTGCACTGCCAGGAGATTCTTTACCATCTGAGCCACCAGGAAAGTCACTATAGGCACTGACTACTATTATAATAACTTTATACCTAGGAAAAAGCCTGACTGTTTTAATCTTAGTACCACATCTGATCACCACCTTGTTCCTCCAGAATTCTTTACAATTTTCTTTTAACTAGTAGCATCTTTCCTATCATTTTATTTTTCATTCAGGCTATAGTTTCTATAATTCTAAATACCTATGTTTTTTACTCATTGTTTCTCAAACTCCTTTCTTTATGCCACTTATGACTTTCATTTTTTAGTAAATTTTACTTCCCATATAGTGACAGTAGAAATTAAGTCAGAGAGCTGACTTCTGCTTGGTGATAACCCTAAAATTGCCTATTTATTTAAATGCCTCCATGTTCTCTCATGCTTCTCACTTTCTGCAAGCTCTGTCTGCTGCCTCTCTCAGCATGTCTTCCACAATAGCAGGAGACAGAGGGTAAGTGCATGAATTCCAGAGCCTGTGCTTAAATCCTGGCTCTATGACTAATTACATAATAATTAGTAAATGTTAGCAACTTACTTAACATCTTTTGCCTCAGTTTCTCACCTGTGATATGTGATGATAATACTGCTTCATAAGGCTCCTGTTAAAATTAACTGAGGTAGTTAAAAAAATATTTATAGTGGTGCCTAGGACACAGTAAAACTGTATAAGATGTGTTAAATCAAAACCCAAGCTTATGTCACACTAACTGTTGTATGCTTTGAGGTCCTTTATAATTTATACTGTGTTCTCACCAATAAGACTTCCATCTACTGGTTCTGACATACCACACCATATACTAAGTGAAATAAAACTACTTGATTGCAGAGATATTGATTTTTCATTATGTTCCTCCTTACGCCTAGGTCTACCTGTCTTTTACTATAGGTATACTCAATGACTTGTTCAAATAAAAAATGCATGTCTCATTAATGGAAGATGAAATGTTTATAAATAAGTGATTTCCTATGCTAAGAATAATAAAGGATCATTTTTTAGTTTCCTAAAGTAGAAAAAACTGACATTCAAAATTGACAAGCAATTTTGTTTATAGAGAAAAATGAACATCCAAACAGTAATTAAGGGAATGGGCGGGTTACTCGGGAAGACTGTGAAAGCTTCTATGGAAGACTTCAAAATTGCAATGATAATTATTCATCAGAAAGAGTATATGTGTATTCCTAGCAGGAAGAAGATCTTTCAAAGCATCTCCTAAAACATCACAAATCTGAAAGCTCTGTCTGCCAGGCAAAGCTCCAAATCCAGGACCATGGAGAGCTCACCCAGAACACTTGGAGCAGGGAAGAAACTTGGAAGGACAACAGCAGTTTCCAGTTCTAGCCTCCATACTGGGGGCAAGGCTGAATCATGAAACTCTACTTGAGCCAGAAATGAGACAGGAAAAAAAGGTAAAAGAAAGTTCTGTTGCTTCTTAGAAAAAAAAAAACAAAAACCAAACAGGCACTGCCACTATCACAAAGCCAATATTATGAAATTGACTTAGCACTTGCAATCTCTCCGAAGCAGTCTCAGAGTTGGATAAAGGTGTCAATTGTTCACTGGGACACTTGTCCATAGTGGAAAAAGCAGGTAACTTTGGATGTGATGACTCATTAAAAGAACTAAGTTGTCTCTTGTGGTTTGTCAAATTTAGCTTTGCAAAGTTCAATTTCTTTGGTTTTCTACTTCACAGAAATGGTGATAGTGATTACAGAAACAAGACAGTTGGATATTTACAGAATGTAACAGAGCAGAAATAGTAACTGTCCCAGAGGAGCCAACAGAAGTAAGTCCCCTTAGTCAAATGTTTCTTATTCAATGACTTCTTCACAGCCAGATATCTATCAGCTATTTTTTAATACTTTATGGAATGATTTCTTATATGGACATTATCAACAGATCCATACTCTCTCTACATAAAAATCCTCTCTCTAAGCCTCAAAGTTAACACCTTCATGTAAACTTTTAGACTATAATAACTAGTCTTTATAAAAGAACACGGCAGGTTTTGGTCATTAACTCTAGGGGAAAGGAAAAGTAGAGTAAAAACCACTTTAAATTTTACCTTTTTAAAGTACTTCTAAGGAGCCAGACAGGCAGTTTTTTTTTTTTTATGGATTTTCCTACTTGTTTTGCTTAGGAGAATCCAGCACTAGACTTCTACTATTTATCAATTAATCTGGCATGCAGCCTCAAAGGAAGAAGGTCGACCTGTATTAAAAATGCAGCCATCAAAAATTCATCAAAGG
The DNA here is from genome assembly GCF_003369695.1 of Bos indicus x Bos taurus. Classification (NCBI taxonomy): domain Eukaryota; kingdom Metazoa; phylum Chordata; class Mammalia; order Artiodactyla; family Bovidae; genus Bos; species Bos indicus x Bos taurus. The sequence continues at coordinate 43,572,324 of NC_040096.1, read as the reverse complement.
CTGCAGCATTTTAACTCATGAACCTTTGAACACCTGCATACTTGTCAGATCTCTGGTCATAGTTAACGGTGAAATCTATAGTTACTCCGGTACCTACACCTGCCCTGACATGAGCTGAATGAGGCAGCTTCCCAGGGAAAAAGTACAGTAAAGATTCTATAAGCACTGCTTGCCCTTCCTTCATTACTTTCAATAAAACAGTCCACCACACATTGGCATCACAGAGAGTTCAAAGTCAATCAAATCAGTCCACTGCAAAGAATAAAAATCTTTCAGAAGTATTTTCCCCCCATGATTGTAAATACCACCTTTCTTACAAGGTAATATAATTGAGAAATGCATAAAAAACTGTTATCTGGTAGGATTATGTACAACATAACTCCCAACCCGAAATCTTTTAATGCTCTTCAAGAAAGGGTAATAATTTCAGAAACCTTCCTTTAATGTGTGAAGAAAGCAGTATAGTACATACTGGAAGTTAAAACTGGAACCTTCAAGTTCAAGGTAAGAACTCTGCTGCTTAACTAATGCACTGCTCATAGCTGTCATCATTAATTTATGTTAGCCTCTGTAAACATCAAGAGTATAATAGGCCAATTTCACAACTAAATATAGATGCACATTTTGCCCTTATATAAATGGCAGATTGCTGCTGTAGATCATCGCTGCAGCAACACGTCAGTAAAGATGCACTGTTTGATGGTCTGATGCTCACACAATATATAAAACCAGTTGTAATGGTTGTTTGGAAGCAAAGTGTAACATAGCAGCAAAATTTCATTTGTTCCACAAACTCAGGATATATTAAGCTTGGCTGACAAAGACTGTTTGATGTGCTAAATCAGTTTGACCTTCATTCTTGCCTTATTTTTCTCATTTAACAAGTGAAATTACCATTATTTTTCCCGCATGTAAGAAAATATCATGAAATTGATTGCTTAAAAACATTGTCAAAAACATGTGCAACTGCTAACATGCAATAAAGTATTAAAATCAAGATGTATCTTTAAAATCTTTAAACTATGATATATTCTGATTGAATAACCATGACCTATTTTTGACTTGTGGTAAAACAGATCCAAAGAGTAATTAAAGCCATTCCACTGAATGCTTTCCCTCATCTTCAGAAAATGCCTTGTGTATGTTTGAACTTAATAATTAAATTAATTGTTTTAGCCAATGAGCATTCTTATTCTTAACACTTTAAGTAAGAGGATTTAATACCAGAATGAGTCATTAGAATAGTAATAAAGAAAGCTGAGAGGTCCGCACAGTCCTTTTCAACCAGTGTTCACCTTGATTCAAATAACCCTTGAATGAACCACAGCAAGACCCAACTATTCATTGCATGCTTTGGTGTCTGCCAAAAACCTCCTGAATCAAAGTGTTTTGTTCTTCATTTTCCTCCAGAACTTTAAGCTACCAACTGGCAGTTCCATAATAATGACAAAAAAAACTGCAGTTTTATCAAGTAATTTCTCTCCACCCAATAAATAGCACTTTACCTTGGAGCAACTTGTATATTTCACACCTTAAATTTCTATTTACCAAATCAGCTAATCACTTCACAATTGAACTCAGAACAAAAAAAAATTATCAATTAAAGTGGTTGAAACTCCTGCAAATTATCATTTAGGAATGAAGTAATTGCTTTCATCAGGGCAGAAAAGCCCGCCAGAACAGAAATGTCACTTTAGATTAGTGTTCTCACTCCTGAAGCTATGGATGACACAGCTGATATAAGACGAAATGCCAAGACCAATCAATTGCTTTTGTGGCTCTGCTCTGAGCTGCTGTAAAAGGGGCCATTTTCTAGGATCTACTCTTCATTATAGTAAATGCTATCTCCTTGGTAACATAATTCCATTTCTCATAAATTCTGTCTGAGAGCATTGTCCTAACAATGGATGTTTGTGGAAAAGAATGCTGTTGGTTTAATGCACAGAATTAAGTGTGAATGGCTGTCAAACTGCTATAGTTTACTAGTTCTTAAACATAAATTGAAGTCTCATACATTAGAAAGAATTCTTGGGGAGAAATGAATGTCCTGAACAAGGGTAAGATATTGTATGTGAAGGTTCTGTGCGACTGGTTTAGAATTTTGACTATTCTAGTATTTATCTGTCCTGTACATGAAATCAGTCAGCTCACACCAGAGGTGGGTGAACACATCACTTACTTTCTCAGCAGTATAGTTTGCAAATGTGAAACCTCAGAAGCAAATACGGACTCATTAGGCAACTGCATGCGATTTGTGAATAGCCACAACTGTGTTAAAAGGAAAAAAAAAAAAAAACACTGTTCTTTGAGCTGAGCCATTCCTGGAAAGCATCCAGATCTTAATTTGTATTGTTCATCCCCCTGAAGTTACAAGATTCTGGGTTGCAGGCTCCAATTAAAAGGAAATTGAAGAAGCTAATATAGTGAGAAAGCAGCAATACCCTGCACTGCTCTCTTCAGGTCTGAAGTTTAGAAAGAGATTCAGGATCACGGGTCTTTGCCCGACATGGGATAAAGGCCTTTCTCATCCTGGTGAGCACACATGTGTAACTTCGATTAGCAGTAACAGAAGTCGTGAGCATACATTGAGAGGGAAGTCTACTGCTAAATATTTGAAAGGGTCAGAGCATCTCCGCTGAAAGGCAAAAATGAGAAGGAATGGTGGGCACTCTGTGATGGCAGGACATTTTACTAACCATGCAAAGGGATTTCTATCACTCCAAGGGACTATAGTTTTAGTTTTCATATCAATGACAGGAAAGTACATGTGCTGTTTCTGCTTTTTAATATTGAATAGCATCAAAAAGCAGCATAAACCTTAACATCATAGTAACACTGAATGACAACAAACATCTTTGAACATCTACTAAGTTTCAGGCTCTAAGTATTTTAAACACTATCCTACTTAATTCACCATTGTCAATATCAGCAAGGATGGACAGGGGAAGTAACAGCATCTATGGAAAGTAGATCATCTCCACTATATATATCTGACCCTAAAACACTGCTATTTTAGCCCCTGTTTTGGGGGGCCACTATATTTATGCTCTATTTCTAACTTTCTGCCCTCATCCCCACAAACTAGGAGTTTTCTTGTTTCAGAGAGAACTTTCCCTGGATCCTAGACTTTTAGTACTAAAAGGATGGGCCTGGGCAAACCAGAACAGCTGATCACCCTGGAAATATGATTGTCCCCCATCTCATAAATAAGAAGACCAAAGCACAGAGAGAGAAAGTAACTTGCCCAAGATCACTGACAGCTGAAAATGGAATCTGAACCTTGGCAAGATGACTCCATCCTTATGTCCTTCGTACCACTGCACTGCATTGCCTCTACAGGAATAAAGTCATGAGTCCCCTTCACCTGATTATATGACTATTAAGTCATGGATAAAGTTTTATTTAACTGACAATCACCCATATAATTTCCATCACAATTGTTATAAAAACATTAATTCACTAATAAAATGTCCAATAACCCCCCTTTTTCAGGCATATAAACATACTTCAATTTGGAGTACATAAATTTGCTGTTAATTGCTCTAAGTCCCAAACTAACTTGCTTTGGAATTCAAATTCAAATGACCTTTTCTAGAGGGAAAATTCATTTTTCCTTTAATTTTCTCTAAGTGCGATTTCAAACACTTTTGAAAGCACGACCAAGTGGAAGAAAGATTTTGAAAACTTTCAAGCCTGATAGGAGAAACTTGGAAAGGAGAAAGCAGGCTTTGACAAGTTTGAAGATTTTAAAGTCTAAAAAATGAAAGTTATGGTCATGTGAATACTGCAAACAGCACACCCATTTACTTAACATCAATGAACACATTTATATTATAACTGCCTGCATTTTTAATGAAATACATAAAGTGGTCACCCTTTCTTTAAACACTACAATTGAGAATAATGGTGCCAACAGTCTGAAAAGAGAACATACTTTATTCCCTACCTGACTTTATTTTAAAGGCATGCATTTTTATTTAACCTTTCATCAAGGTTCCAAAAGCATGGTGGAACTTACCAGAGGTGTACACTGTTACAATTTCTAGGGAACACTTTGGCAAATACAGATCTCAGGCTGGCCAAGGATGCAAACAAATACATTCTAAAAGAATATTCACTGCCTCTTTTGATAGACTTTAGAAATAAATTATGAAATATTCTCAAGATACTAAAGATGTTGAAAAAAATATTCAATGACTGGAAAAACATTTTTATAATATGTTAAGTGATAAAAGGAAGATCATAAAGAAGAATGTACAGTGGGTTGAACAATTATAGCAATGTATCTATAACTATATATGGATACAGAGAAAATATATCCAAACCAGGATTGAGTCCCACAAGCCAAAATATTGAGATTGGTTATTTCTACATGGTAAACATTTCTTGTAGGGGGTGGTCAGAAGATGGGAGGTGAGCAGGCAGGAGATAATTAATTTCTAAAACTTCTTCAATAAACATATTTTTAATATAAAAATTACTTTTTGGAAAAAAAACATGTATGTAATTTTACTGGCCCCAAGTTGAGCCTCAAAACACCTTAATGCTCAAGGTATTTTTCACTTAATGAATGATTTTCCTGATAGTGTTATCAAATGTCATCCTGTCATCACTGCATGTAGTAGTATCTAAAAAGTATCTGGAGAAAATGCTTGTCTTGGTCATGCCTCTAAAAGAGAACTGGAAGTAAAAGGCTGGAAGAGGCCTTTATCCCTTCTCAAGTTACCCCACATGAGCATACAACCAAATTACCAAGTCCTTCAGCTGCACAGACTCGGCTCCTGTGTCCTCTGTGGTCCTCAAAACCCCAAGGCAGTGTGTGCCAGGGTGCAGGATGCCAGCTGCCTGGGTGGAGGGAGATACTACCATTTCAGGTCCCATCACTTCACGGGAAATAGATGGGGAAACAGTGGAAACAGTGTCAGACTTTATTTTTTGGGGTCCAAAATCACTACAGATGGTGACTGCAGCCATGAAATTAAAAGACGCTTACTCCTTGGAAGGAAAGTTAGGACCAACCTAGATAGCATATTCAAAAGCAGAGACATTACTTTGCCAACAAAGGTCCGTCTAGTCAGATCAGATCAGATCAGTCGCTCAGTTGTGTCCGACTCTTTGCGACCCCGTGAATCGCAGCACGCCAGGCCTCCCTGTCCATCACCAACTCCCGGAGTTCACTCAGACTCACGTCCATCGAGTCAGTGATGCCATCCAGCCATCTCATCCTCTGTCGTCCCCTTCTCCTCCTGCCCCCAATCCCTCCCAGCATCAGAGTCTTTTCCAATGAGTCAACTCTTTGCATGAGGTGGCCAAAGTACTGGAGTTTCAGCTTTAGCATCATTCCTTCTAAAGAAATCCCAGGGCTGATCTCCTTTAGAATGGACTGGTTGGATCACCTTGCAGTCCAAGGGACTCTCAAGAGTCTTCTCCAACACCACAGTTCAAACGCATCAATTCTTCGGCACTTAGCCTTCTTCACAGTCCAACTCTCACATCCATACATGACCACTGGAAAAACGATAGCCTTGACTAGATGAACCTTTGTTGGCAAAGTAATGTCTCTGCTTTTGAATATGCTATCTACGTTGGTCATAACTTTCCTTCCAAGGAGTAAGCATCTTTTAATTTCATGGCTACAATCACCATCTGCAGTGATTTTGGAGCCCCAAAAAATAAAGTCTGACACTGTTTCCACTGTTTCCCCATCTATTTCCCATGAAGTGATGGGACAAGATGCCATGATCTTCGTTTTCTGAATGTTGAGCTTTAAGCCCACTTTTTCACTCTCCACTTTCACTTTCATCAAGAGGCTTTTGAGTTCCTCTTCACTTTCTGCCATAAGGGTGGTGTCATCTGCATATCTGAGGTTATTGATATTTCTCCCGGAAATCTTGATTCCAGTTTGTGTTTCTTCCAGTCCAGCGTTTCTCATGATGTACTCTGCATATAAGTTAAACAAACAGGGTGACAATATACAGCCTTGATGAACTCCTTTTCCTATTTGGAACCAGTCTGTTGTTCCATGTCCAGTTCTAACTGTTGCTTCCTGACCTGCATACAAATTTCTCAAGAGGCAGGTCAGGTGGTCTGGTATTCCCATCTCTTTCAGAATTTCCCATAGTTTCCTGTGATCCACACAGTCAAAGGCTTTGGCATAGTCAATAAAGCAGAAATAGATGTTTTTTTGGAATTCTCTTGCTTTTTCCATGATCCAGCGGATGTTGGCAATTTGATCTCTGGTTCCTCTGCCTTTTTGAAAACCAGCTTGAACATCAGGAGGTTCACGGTTCATGTATTGCTGAAGCCTGGCTTGGAGAATTTTGAGCATTACTTTACTAGCTTGTGAGATGAGTGCAATTGTGTGGTAGTTTGAGCATTCTTTGGCATTGCCTTTCTTTGGGATTGGAATGAAAACTGACCTTTTCCAGTCCTGTGGCCACTGCTGAGTTTTCCAAATATGCTGGCATATTGAGTGCAGCACTTTCACAGCATCATCTTTCAGGATTTGGAATAGCTCAACTGGAATTCCATCACCTCCACTAGCTTTGTTCGTAGTGATGCTTTCTAAGGCCCACTTGACTTCACATTCCAGGATATCTGGCTCTAGGTCAGTGATCACACCATCGTGATTATCTCGGTCATGAAGATCTTTTTTGTACAGTTCTTTTGTGTATTCCTGCCACCACGTCTTAATATCTACTGCTTCTGTTAGGTCTATACCATTTCTGTCCTTTATCGAGCCCATCTTTGCATGAAATGTTCCCTTGGTATCTCTAATTTTCTTGAAGAGATCTCTAGTCTTTCCCATTCTGTTGTTTTCCTCTATTTCTTTGCACTGATCACTGAAGAAGGCCTTCTTATCTCTTCTTGGTATTCTTTGGAATTCTGCATTCAGATGTTTATATCTTTCATTTTCCCCTTTGCTTTTCACTTTTCTTCTTTTCACAGCTATTTGTAAGGCCTCTCCAGACAGCCATTTTGCTTTTTTGCATTTCTTTTCCATGGGGATGGTCTTGATCCCTGTCTCCTGTACAATGTCATGAACCTCATTCCATAGTTCATCAGGCTCTCTATCTATCAGATCTAGGCCCTTAAATCTATTTCTCACTTCCATTGTATAATCATAAGGGATTTGATTTAGGTCATACCTGAATGGTCTAGTGTTTTTCCCTACTTTCTTCAATTTAAGTCTGAATTTGGCAATAAGGAGTTCATGGTCTGAGCCACAGTCAACTCCTGGTCTTGTTTTTGCTGACTGTATAGAGCTTCTCCATCTTTGGCTGCAAAGAATATAATCAATCTGATTTCGGTGTTGACCATTTGGTGATGTCCATGTATAGAGTCTTCTCTTGTGTTGTTGGAAGAGGGTGTTTGTCATCACCAGTGCATTTTCTTGGCAAAACTCTATCAGTCTTTGCCCTGCTTCATTCCGTATTCCAAGGCCAAATTTGCCTGTTACTCCAGGTGTTTCTTGACTTCCTACTTTTGCATTCCAGTCCCCTATAATGAAAAGGACATCTTTTTTGGGTGTTAGTTCTACAAGGTCTTGTAGGTCTTCACAGAACCATTCACCTTCATCTTCTTCAGCATTACTGGCTGGGGCATAGACTTGGATTACTGTGATATTGAATGGTTTGCCTTGGAAACGAACAGAGATCATTCTGTCGTTTTTGAGATTGCATCCAAGTACTGCATTTCGGACTCTTTGTTGACCATGATGGCCACTCCATTTCTTCTGAGGGATTCCTGCCCACAGTAGTAGATATAATGGTCATCTGAGTTAAATTCATCCATTCCAGTCCATTTCAGTTCACTGATTCTTAGAATGTCGACATTCACTCTTGCCATCTCTTGTTTGACCACTTCCAATTTGCCTTGATTCATGGACCTGACATTCCAGGTTCCTATGCAATATTGCCCTTTACAGCATTGGACCTTGCTTCTATCACCAGTCACATCCACAGCTGGGTATTGTTTTTGCTTTGGCTCCATCCTGTCATTGTTTCTGGAGTTATTTCTCCTCCACTGATCTCAAGTAGCATATTGGGCACCTACTGACCTGGGGAGTTTCTCTATCAGTATCCTATCATTTTGCCTATTCATACTGTTTATGGGGTTCTCAAGGCAAGAATACTGAAGTGGTTTGCCATTCCCTTCTCCAGTGGATCACATTCCTATGGTTTTTCCTGTGGTCATGTATGGATATGAGAGTTGGACTGTGAAGAAGGCTGAGCGCTGAAGAATTGATGCTTTTGAACTGTGGTGTTGGAGAAGACTCTTGAGAGTCCCTTGGACTGCAAGGAGATCTAACCAGTCCATTCTAAAGGAGATCAGCCCTGGGATTTCTTTGGAGGGAATGATGCTAAAGCTGAAACTCCAGTACTTTGGCCACCTCATGCGAAGAGTTGACTCATTGGAAAAGACTCTGATGCTGGGAGGGATTGGGGGCAGGAGGAGAAGGGGATGACAGAGGATGAGATGGCTGGATGGCATCACTGACTTGATGGATGTGAGTCTGGGTGAACTCCAGGAGCTGGTGATGGACAGGGAGGCCTGGTGTGCTGCGATTCATGGGGTCGCAAAGAGTTGGACACGACTGAGAGACTGAACTGAACTGAATGAATGACTTCTTCCATGTGTAACTCACTCCTTGCCAACCTGAGGGCATCTGCGGATTCTAACCCAGGAGAAAACACAGACAAATAAGCACACAAAATACTTCACACACTGAACTTCCTCAAGCAAAATCGCAGATACTGACTCAAGTCAAGTCTTGGTTAGCAAGTTGCCTCAATAAATGGTATCCTAAGATCTCTACTAAGTTGTAATACTGACCAAGTAATCAGGATCATTGTTTTTTCATTGACTGCTGCACCTCCCACTTCTAAGTGGTGGTGGCCCTTGGTGGAACAGTGTGTCCATGGCATTAGATTTCATATATGAAGCAGCAAAGATTTTAACGTGCCAGGGATTATCATGAGATTTAATTTGAGGAGTCATAACACCTCACTGAGGTACTTTATAAAGCAGGACACCACAGGAAACATCTGTTTATTTATAAGCATCCATTACGTAGCCAGAAACCAAGTCCTTTCCAAACCCTAAAATCTTTTGAAAAAGCTTGATAGACGCTTAGTCCTCTCATTAATATCTGACTTTGAGGAACTACAAGTAAGTTATTCTGAGTCATATCTAACTATGTAACAAGATGATAAAGATAGGTACTATTTTGATGTATAAAATTAATGTTTATAGCATGAAATTAAATAAAGAGTAAATGAATAGGCTTTTTTTTAAAATTTCATGAATTTGAGAGCTGCTCATGGAAAAACAAAAGGTTGTATCATGATATAAGTATGCTGTTGCTGCTGCTGCTAAGTCGCTTCAGTCGTGTCTGACTCTGTGCAACCACATAGACGGCAGCCCATGAGGCTCCCCTGTCCCTGGGATTCTCTAGGCAAGAACACTGGAGTGGGTTGCCATTTCCTTCTTCAATGCAGGAAAGTGAAAAGTGAAAGTGAAGTCACTCAGTCGTGTCTGACTCTTCGAGATCCCATGGACTGCAGCATAGCAGGCTCCTCCATCCATGGGATTTTCCAGGCAAGAGTACTGGAGTGGGGTGCCATTGCCTTCTCCATGATATAAGTATACATGACATTAAAAAGACCCAGTTGTCTTATTAACTGAAAGTTAGCACTGAATTTACTGATATTGAATAATTACAACTTTAATAGTAACATGAATTCAAAGTGTTGAATTTCCTACTCGGATGTAGGAAAGCACACGATGACTGATTTGTAAGCTGATGTAAAAGGGACTGCTTAATTGAAATGGGGCAATGGAAGCTAGTGATTTGCTCACCTGGCCTTTACCACAAAGCTTCCATAAACAACCTTAGTATCTGAATCTATAAACCACCAAATAATTAGCTTAAAAAATACAAAGGTAGACCTAGGGTTGAATACTTCCATCCTGACTTGTCATCCCAGTATGGTCCTCAATCAAAACAAATATCCTGTAACCTTTTTACTTACCCACAGGCACTTCACAGGAGCCCTTTTCTTAAATTCACCTTCTGTCCTCTCTGTATTTCATTTTGTTTTATTTGGGCTGAGATATTCATCTTAAAGGGTTTTCCCTCAAGGTCTCCTTTTGAGTCATCAGGGACAAAAGACCATTTAAGTCTTTAGTTTCAGTTCTGATAACAGCAGCATTTCCCAATAATATATTTACAAAGAGACTATGGAGATCAATGAGTCAACAATGGCAATGCGGCAACTGGGTCCTGTTCCCATGGCTATAAACCTGAGTCACTTTTTTTTAAGTTCCCAGCCAGGGACTGAACTCATGTCCCCTGCAGTGGGAGCACAGCCCCCTAACCACTGGTCCACCAGGGAATTCCCAGAGTCACTTTTCAAATACATAAATGTACACGTGCACACAGGTGCACACGTGTGCATACACACACACACACGAACACACAACTGGTTTAAAGGGATTGATTTATATACACTGCCCTTCACATTCTGTTTTCTTACCCTCTCAGTTTTGTCACCTCATTTTCTTCTACACAGTTTCTCAGAGAATCACTCATTGGATTTGTTTATATCTCTTCTCATAAAATTCATACTTGCAAGAAGAGTGAGCCAGGGTTTTTTGTTTGTTTGCTTGTTTTATGAATCATGATTAGTCTAGCACAAATGAATTTAAGTTTGAGATCATAAACTGAAATACCTGTAGGATCCAACAAAATTATACAAATGAATAAAGAGGACTGAGAGAAAGCAAAGCAAGCATGACAATAAATGGCAACTGGACCCTCAGCATTGAGCAGTGACCAGGAGTGGTGTGGACTGTGGCAAACCAGAGAGCACTAGCTTAGTCACCAGAGGGCACACATTATTCAGGAAAAACTTTTGTTACTAGATGGGAAGGTAGACCCCAAAGTTGCCAAGTCTTCCTATTTAAAAGAAGTCAGAAATGTAGACTATTTTTCTAATGCAAAATCTTTCATTTTGTAAAATATCGAGCGAGCATCTCATTTTAAAAATGCAAGGCTCCTAAGGGTCTCATTTGGCCTGTGGCAGTTAACCATCTACGGTTTAACACCAGCAATAGCCTTTGTTGACAGTAAGTTTAATTATGGGATACATAATGTATAAGATATAAAGAGCTATAGTAGGTAACAATGATAAAATGAGGAAGACGCATAAAATGGAGAGAAATGCAGAAAGTGAGATTGGAAGAAAAGAAACTATTAACCTTGATTTTTCTCAGAGTGGTTTTTTTTCTCAGAATTTCTCCCTTTCACTCTGTTTTACACATTTTCTATAAATAATCAGGAAAAAATAGATTAGTTTCTACTCCATAGGATCAAACTTATTATTAAAAGTAGCTCAAAAAATTGAAAATACTCATATGTATATTCATGCATAGATCTGTTTACTACAATTCAGCCCCACAGTTTCAAACACTTTATCACAACTGAAATGTCAATCAGTTCACCACGATCACATCATAAATAAAAAAGTGAAGTAAAAGTCACTCAGCCATGTCCAACTCTTTGCAACCACATGGACTGTACAGTCCATGGAATTCCCCAGACCAGAATACCGGAGTGGGTAGCCTTACCCTTCTCCAGGGGATCTTCCCAACCCAGCGATCAAACCCACGTCTCCCACATTGTGGGTGGATTCTTTACCAGCTGAGCCACAAGGGAAAACCATATACAAAAGATCTTTCATTAAAAATTAAAATGAGAGAGAGCAATCAAGATGTTAGAGTAGGAGGTGAAAAATCTGAATAGCCATTTTCAAAATGAGTCATAGTGTGCCCCCAAAATTAGTGATTAAGTTGTGTTAGCAATTTTGTAAAAGTTCATGTTAAACAAGACCATTGTTATCAATTCACATGAGAGTAATCCAAGTCTATGCCCCAACCAATAATCCAAAGAAGATGACGCTGAACCGTTCCATGAAGACCTAAAAGACCTTCTAGACAAAAACCAAAAAATATGTTCTTTTCATCACAGGGGACTGGAAAGCAAAAGTAGGAAGTCAAGAGATACCTGGAATAACAGACGAGTTTGACTTTGGAGTACAAAATGAAGCAGGGCAAAGTCTAACAGTTTTGCAAAGAGAAGACTCTACACATGGACATCACCAGATGGTCAATACTGATATCAGATTGATTCTATTCTTTGCAGCTGAAGATAGAAAAGTATTACACAGTAAGCAGAAACAAGGACCGGGAGCTGACCGTGGCTCAGGTCGTGAACTTCTTATGGCAAAATTCAGACTTTAACTAAAGAAAGTAGGGAAAACCACTAGGCCATTGAGGTATGATATAAATCAAATCCTTATGATTATACAGTGGAAGTGACAAATAGATCTGATACATAGAGTGTCTGATGAACTATGGATTGAGGTTCCTAACACTGTATAGGAAGCAGTGACCAAACCATCCCCAAGAAAAAGAAATGCAAGATGGCAAAGTGGTTGTAGGAGGTTTTACAAACAGCTGAGAAAAGAGGACAAGTGAAAGGCAAAGGACAAAAGGAAAGATATACCCATCTGAATGCAGAGTTCCAAAGAACAGCAAGGAGAGATAAAAAAGTCTTCCTAACTGATCAATGCAAAGAAACAGAGAAAAACAACCCTAGTAGAGCAGCTGCTAAAGAATTTGCCTATAATGCGGAAGACCTGGGTTCAATCTCTAAGTTGGGAAGATCCCCTGGAGAAGGGAAAGACTACCCACTCCAGTATTCTGGCCTGGAGAACTGCATGGACAGTAAAGTCCATGGGGTCGCAAAGAGTCGGACATGACTAAGTGACTCTCACTTTCAAAAGAATATTTCATGCAAAGATGGGAATAAAGGACAGAAATGGTATGGACCTAACAGAAGCAGAAGATATTAAGAAGAGGTGGCAAGAATACACAGAAGAACTGTATGAAAAAGGTCCTAATGACCCAGACAATCACAATGGTGTGATCACTTACCTAGAGCCAGACATGCTGAAATTTGAAGTCAAGTGGGCCTTAGGAAGCATTACTATAAACAAAGTTGGTAGAGGTGATGGAATTCCAGCTAAGCTATTTCAAATACTAAAAGATGATGCTGTGGAAGTGCTGCACTCAATATGCCAGCAAATTTGGAAAATTCAGCAATGTCCACAGGACTGGAAAAGGTCAGATTTCATTCCAATCTCAAAGACGGGCAACAAAGAATGTACAAAAAACAGCACAATACCACACATTTCACATGCTAGCAAAATCCTCCAAGTTAGGCTTCAACAGTATGTGAATCCAGAACTTCCAGATGTATAAGCTGGTTTTAGAAAAGGAAAAGGTTTTGATAGTGGTTTTGATAATAACAGCAAAAGAGACACTGATATATAGAACAGTCTTATGGACTCTGTGGGAGAGGGAGAGGGTGGGAAGATTTGGGAGAATGGCATTGAAACATGTAAAATATCATATATGAAACGAGATGCCAGGCCAGGTTCGATGCACAATACTGGATGCTTGGGGCTAGTGCACTGGGATGACCCAGAGGGATGGTATGGGGAGGGAGGAAGGAGGAGGGTTCAGGATGGGGAACACATGTATACCTGTGGCGGATTCATTTTTATATTTGGCAAAACTAATACAATTATGTAAAGTTTAAAAATAAAATAAAATTAAAAAAAAAAAAAAAAGAAAAGGAAAAGGAAGCAGAGATCAAATTGCCAACATCCGTTGGATCACAGAAAAAGCAAGGGAATTCCAGAAAAACATCTACTTCTGCTTTATTGACTATGCCAAAGCATTTGACTGTGTGGATCACAACAAACTGTGGAAAATTCTTCAAGAGATGGGAATACCAGACCACCTGACCTGCCTCTTGAGAAACCTGTATGCAGGTCAAGAAACAACAGAACCACACATGGAACAATGGACTAGTTCAAAATTGGGAAAGGAGTACATCAAGGCTGTATATTGTCACCTTGCTTATTTAATTTATATGCAGAGTACCTCATTCAAAATGCTGGGCTGAATGAAGCTCAATCTGGAATCAAGATTGCTGGGAAAAATATTAATAACCTCAGAAATGCAGACAACGCCACTCTAAGAAAGCAAGAGGAACTAAGAGACTCTTGATGAAGGTGAATGAGGAGAGTGAAAAAGCTGGCTTAAAATTCAACATTCAAAAAACTAAGATCATGGCATCCAATCCCATCACTTCATGACAAATAGATGGGGATACAATAGAAACAGTGACAGACTTTATTTTCTTGGGTTCCAAAATCACTGCAGATGGTGACTGAAGCAATAAAATTAAAGTAATGCTTGCTCCTTGGAAGGAAAGCTATGACAAACCTCGACAGCTCATTAGAAAGGAGAGACTTCATTTTGCTGACAAAGGTCTGAATAGTCAAAGCTATGTTTTTTTCCAGTAGTCATGTATGGATTTGAGAGTTGGACCATAAAGAAGGCTGAGCACTGAAGAATTGATGCATTTGAACTGTGGTGTTGGAGAAGACTCTTGAGAGTCCCCTTGGACTACAAGAAGATCAAACCAGTCCATCTCCAAGGAAATCAACTCTGAATATTCATTGGAAGGACTGATGCTGAAGCTGAAACTCCAATACTTGGCCACCTGATGCGAAGAGCCAACTCATTGGAAAAGACCCTGATGCTGGGAAAGATTGAGGGCGGGAGGAGAAGGGGATGACAAAGGATGAGATGGCTGGATGGCATCATTGATTCAAAGGACATGAGTTTGAACAAATTATGGGGGATACTGAAGTACAGGGAAGCTTGGCATGCTGCAGCTCATGGGATCACAAAGAATTGGACACGACTGAGCAAATGAACAACAGCAACATCAATGCAATAATAAGATGGTGTCTTACATATATGTTGTGTCCTGAGTAGGTATTTATTGAAATATGATTATGTTAATGATGATCTGAATGCCCTTAAAAGTCATGATTTAAGACAATAAATAACATGTCCCATAGTACTTCTCTTGAAACTAAACTTACCCAGTAAATCGATCCTTGGATGCTCTTATAGTAAACAAGGGAAGGAAAACCAAAAGAGAAGAAACACAGATACTCCTCTGTCCCCACGAAACCGTGATATTCATAAATTCTTCCCTGACAAAAATATTTAAACTCTCAAAACAGTTTTCCCCCTTTCCACACTCTGAAATTGGGGTTACAGTCAGTACCAAACTGAGGCAAGGAGCAAGAAAAGTGAAGAGCGCATGTCATTTCTCTTTATTAATCATACACTGTTGCACTCAGAACATCAGGTCACCATACATTCCCACCAGTCAGACAGAAACCTAACAGGTAGAAATGTCTCAGGGGGAATCCCAGATCCTTATATAATCATTCTATCTCTTTGCTAGCTCTGTGTTATTTACGTGTAACCAGAAATAACTTAAAACAAAAGCGAACAGAGGCAGTGCTCTCAAGAGAACACACAAAAGATAACAGAGAAAAGATTCCAGATAGCAGGGAACCTACAAATTACAGTGAACTATTAAATCTCCAAATGTTCCAGAATGACTGAACAAGACAGCCATCTAGAGAGGCCTCCTGAAATTTAACAAAAGTTTTAGAACTACTGTTTTCCTACAGCTGAATCTCTTCTGCTTCTGGGTATGGGTTTTTTGCCCTCTTGTGTATTTTTAAATAAATAAACTTCATTATTATAGAAATACATCTATTAAGTAAAGTGTATATCCCCTACTGGGTCATCTATGGCCTTCTCATTAAGACCTAAGCTCCTGATCTCTGGCAGCATCTCTCTCCCTCTTGGATAGAGGTTGACAACTCAGGTGGAAGGAACAGCCATGATGTCTAAGTGCAGAGTCTGTTGCTACTTGAAATGGATTACAATGGAAAAATTCTTGTCAATTTCATTCACAGTAGGTGGAAGCAAGGATCATTCCTAAGTGAGAGTCAGGCACCACTCTTCATGTGCAGCTTCCAGGACTGAGTATACAGTAATACAAAATGAAAAGACACACTCAGAAACACACACACACACACACTCATTCACTGCTGGAATGTTTCCAGGGCAGATACTCCAATTTGTGCCCCGTCCCATGCCTCCTATATAGGCAATACTATAAGGAATTACATATCCCCAACAGTAGGCTATAATTTTATTGATAGGCTCTGATGACATTATAAAATCCATAAGGGCAAAGAGCAAGTGATTTGCTCATGTCACTAGAAATTCAATACAAAATTATAGCTTTCATTTAGAAGCCTTTTTAGAACTTTTAAAAAATCAGTCATAATGCATAGTTATCAATATCTGTATGACCACGATGACAAGAGAGGAAAAAATGCCAAGCCAATATCTGCACGGAAAATCATCCCAAATTCTTCAAGAGCACAAGGAAATTACTGATTTTACAAAATTTTATACAAATTTTGAACAATATGGCAAACAGAAAATGAGAGCAAATGACTCATTGCCTAAAGATTTCTATAAGCACTCAATTATATGGTTCAGTTCAGTCTCTCAGTCATGTCCGACTCTTTGTGACCCCATGGACTGCAGCACGCCAGGCCTCCCTGTCCATCACCAACTCTAAGAGTTTACTCAAACTCATTTTCATTGAGTTGGTGATGCCATCCATCTCATCCTCTGTCGTCCCCTTCTCCTCCAGCCTTCAGTCTTTCCCAGCCTCAGGGTCTTTTCCAATAAGTCAGTTCTTCACATCAGGTGGCCAAAGTATTGGAGTTTCAGCTTGAGCATCAGTCCTTCCAATGAATATTCAGGACTGATTTCCTCTAGGATGGACTGGTTGGATCTCCTTGCAGTCCAAGGGACTCTCAAGAGTCTTCTCCAACACCACAGTTCAGAAGCATCAATTCTTCAACACTCAGCTTTCTTTATAGTCCAACTCTCACATTCATACATGACTACTGGAAAAACCATAGCCTTGACTACACAGAACTTTGTTGGCAATGTCTCTGCTTTTGAATATGCTATCTAGGTTGGTCATAACTTTTCTTCCAAGGAGTAAGCGTCTTTTAATTTCATGGCTGCAGTCACCATCTGTAGTGATTTTGGAGCCCAGAAAAATAGTCTCTCACTGTTTCCACTGTTTCCCCATCTATTTGCCATGAAGTGATGGGACTGGATGCCATGATCTTAGTTTTCTGAATGTTGAGCATTAAGCCAAATTTTTCACTCTCCTCTTTCACTTTCATCAAGAGGAGCTTTAGTTCTTCCTTGCTTTCTGCCGTAAGGGTGGTGTCATCTGCATATCTGAGGTTATGGATATTTCTTCCAGAAATCTTGATTCCAGCTTGTGCTTCATCCAGCCCAGCATTTCTCATGATGTACTCTGCATATAAGTTAAATAAGCAGGGTGACAATATACAGCCTTGAAGTACTCCTTTTCCTATTTGGAACCAATCTGTTGTTCCATGTCCAGTTCTAACTGTTGCTTCCTAACCTGTACACAGATTTCTCAAGAGGCAGGTGAGTCGGTCTGGTATTTCCATGTCTTTCAGAATTTTCCACAATTTGTTGTGATCCACAGAGTCAAAGGGTTTGGCATAGTCAATAAAGCAGAAATAGATGTTTTCCTGGAACTCTCTTGCTTTTTCAATGATCCAACAGATGTTGGCAATTTGATCTCTGGCTCCTCTGCCTTTTCTAAAACCAGCTTGAGTATCTGGAAGTTCACAGTTCAGGTACTGTTGAACCTGGCCTGGAGAATTTTGAGTATTACTTTGCTAGCATGTGAGATGACTGCAATTATGCAATACTTTGAGCATCTTTGGCATTATCTTTCATTGAGATTATAGTGAAAACTGACCTTTTCCAGTCCTGTGGCCACTGCTGAATTTTCCAAATTTGCTGGCATATTGAGTGCAGCACTTCCACAGCATCATCTTTTAGTATTTGAAATACCTCAACTGGAATTCCATCACCTCCCCTAGCTTTGTTCGTGTGATGCTTCCTAAGGCCCACTTGACTTTACATTCTAGCATGTTCGGCTCTAGATGAGTGATTACACCATCGTGATTATCTGGGTCGTGAATATCTTTTTTGTACAGTTCTTCTGTGTATTCTTGCCACCTCTTCTTAATATCTTCTGCTTCTGTTAGGTCCATACCATTTCTGTCCTTTAATCAGCCCATCTATGCATGAAATGTTCCCTTGGTATCTCCAATTTTCTTGAAGAGATCTCTAGTCTTTCCCATTCTATTGTTTTCCTCTATTTCTTTGCACTGATCACTGAGGAAGACTTTCTCTCTCCTTGTTATTCTTTGGGACTCTGCATTCAAATGGGTATATCTTTCCTTTTCTCCTTTGCTTTCGCTTCTCTTTTCACAGCTATTTGTAAGGCCTCCTCAGACAGCCATTTTGCTTTTTTGCATTTCTTTTTCTTGGGGATGGTCTTGAACCTTGTCTCTTGTACAACATCAAGAACCTCTGTCCATAGTTCATCAGGCACTCTATCAGATCTAATCCCTTAAATCTATTTCACACTTCCACTGTATAATCATAAGGGATTTGATTTAGGTCATACCTTAATGGTCTAGTGGTTTTTCCTACTTCAATTTAAGTCTGAATTTGGCAATAAGGATTCATGATCTGAGCCACAGTCAGCTCCTGGTCTTGTCTTTGCTGACTGTATAGAGCTTCTCCATCTTTCGTTGTAAAGAATATAATCAATCTGATTTTGTTGTTGACCATCTGGTGATATATATGTGTAGAGTCTTCTCTTGTGTTTTTGGAAGAGGGTGTTTGTTATGACCAGTGTGTTCTCTTGGCAAAACTCTATTAGCCTTTGCCCTGCCTCATTCTGTACTCCAAGACCAAATTTTCCTGTTACTGCAGGTGTTTCTTGACTTCCTACTTCTTCATTACAGTCCCCTATAATGAAAAGGACATCTTTTTTGGGTGTTAGTTGCAGTAGCCATCACAGTCAACAAGAGTCCGAAATGCAGTACTTGGATGCAATCTCAAAAACAACAGAATGATCTCTGTTTCCAATGCTTTTGGATGGTACTATGTGGTAAATGTAGATTCATGTCATAACCTGAAAAATCAAGCACAGGGCTTTTATACCGTGTGTTACAAATGAATTTGCATAAAGTCCCAGACAATGTGTATGAAAAGCAGGAATAAGGAAAATAATGCCTCTCTATTCCGTGTCCGTGTGCTCAGTTTTCATGGAGCTCAACAGGCATTGTGTGTCCTACTTTGGCTAGCACAGATTTGTCTGAGGGGCTTCTACTGCCTCAAGATCCACCCATCCACGCACTTTCCCAGCATCAGTTTAACAGATGCTTAGATGGGGTGGAGGTCATATGGAAACATGTCAGTGCCAAAAAAATTCTACTGCTCCCAAGAGGGAGGGATTTTCTATTGAAAAATAAAAAAGAGTTTCCTTCCTCTCTGTGCTCAGGGTACTTGTATTCCTAGGCAGAAAGAGGTTAAGCCATTTAAGACAGTTCCGCATCAGTAGTTCATACTATCAGTGGGAAGTCCTAGATGGAACCAATGTGTGTCTAGGGGTGATTTGTAAGCAGGTCTAGACTAAAGTGATTGACAGATCATCTGGAGAGTAAGTAGACTCAATTAAATAGGTACAGGTGGTCCACATAAGGAAGCTATTCAATTTAAGAGAAAATATGACTAAGGAAATCACAGTTATTCATTACACTCAAATACTGATCTATAAGTTGTGAGACCTGGGTTCTGGGCCAAGCTCTATGATTTCAGACATGACATTTAATGTCTGGCTCTGTTTTCTCACCCGAGAAATAAAGGGAGTGTTCACTAGGATACCTTTGCCCTTAGGGATTCTATTTTCACTTGTGATTTTGTCACTAACACTAGTGGAACTGCTGGGACTATGTCTGATGTGCATTAAAGGGATTATCCATCTTCTTTGCAGTTTTAAAATGCTGTGTCCTCCCTCCACTTGCCTCCTTCTCCCTCTTGTCAGCCTGTTAGAATCTAATACAGTCACAAAGCCTCCAAAAGTAAACACGCAACTCGACCTTTGTGCAGGATTCAGTGAGGTTGCATGGTTATTAAACTCATGGACAACACATGAAAACTGGCTTAACTAACATTCCTGATTAATAGCAATGAAATACTCTCGTTTCCACTTTTCTGAAGGAAAGTCTGGGTCTTCTCCAGGACTGACAAAGCAGAGCACAAAACACTTACCCCTGAGTTATAGATAATAATGAATATCAGCTGTCTAAACTAAAAGATGAACACTGTTTATATAAGAGCTATAGCTCCTTTTTAAACATAAATGAAAACTTTTTTTTTCAATGGTGGGTGGGAAAGGTTCAAATGATGGCACAGCCTGCATTTTTTTAAGATTGCCAGTTTACTTTATCTTCATTTAAGTTTATTTATTTTTAATTGGAGGATAATTTGCTTTACAATATTGTGTTGGTTTCTACCATATATCAACATGAATCAGCCATAGGTATACATATGTCCCCTCCCTCTTGAACCTTCCTCCCACCTCCCACCTCATCCTATCCCTCTAGGTTGTCACAGAGCACCGGATTTGAGCTCTCTGTGTTATACGGCAAATTTCCACTGGCTATCTAATTTTACATATGGTGCCTGCTTAGTTTCTCTGTACTGTATAATGTCCTAGAACATTCTCACAGGATGTGAACAAGGAATCCACAAACATGTTAGATGCTGTTGAGCATTAGGCTAAAGCCAAATCAACCCATTATCTTTATCAGGTGAGCATCAGTATTTCTGGTATTGTGTAGAAACCAGTGCAGTACCCCTATCTGCCCCCAAGGTAAGTAATATTTATACATTTTTCAGTCTGTTTGTCACTAACTCCACGGTTTTTCCAAAACGTAGGCCTGAATCACACAGGATGACCTGGTCTGTAAATGACATGAAAACAACCACTCTAAACACCTCCAGTACTTAAAAGCCATTAAAAACATCACTGGCAAAGTAGCAATACAACCAGCAAGACTCCAGTGAGTGACGTGACTCATGTCTTCTGAACTCACTCAGAGGTATGAGTATTGGAATCGTATCAAAGTGCATTATTCTTTCATGGACACATAAATCTGATCTGCTGTTAATAATACATACTATACCCACAGACAACATAAGCAGGTCCCAGTGTGTACTGTCTGAAATTACTTTAAGTACTCAGAAAAAACCAGCAAGCCCTATGAACCACATGTTAAATAAAATCTTCTGACTGAAATGGACAGAGAACTGTTAATAGGTAAACAATGTTTACATTCATTTCACTTGAACTTTCGCAGGCAGGAGCAACACATTTTTAGGAGCTCCTGGTCTTGATTTGTTAGTGAATAATATTAAGCAACCTCATGGGCTGTACCCTGCCAGGCTTCTCTGCCCATGGGATTCTTCAGGCAAGAATACTGGAGAGAGTTGCCATGCCCTCCTCTAGGGGATCTTTCTGACCCAGGGATTGAACCCACATGCCCTGTGTCTCCTGCATTGCAGATGGATTCTTTACCTGCTGAGCCATCGAAGAAGCCCCAATATTAAGCTCAAAGTCTAGAAAGTCCCAAACTATAAGTATTCTAATCTGGGATGAATAAAGGTAGAAGCTTAGATGAAAGAGACTACTAGCAAAAAGGAAGAACCTGTACAAAGAGCTATTATACCTGATAGGCTCCATGCAAGACAGTTGAAATGTGAGTTTCAGTATTCAAAATATAAAGGATACAATCATATGTCTGGTTAACTTACAGGAAATAGTTCCAGAGACAATTTTACACTAACTACAGTGATTTGGGCAATTTTTTAAAATAATACCAGCCAATTTCTCTCCATTATACTCTGCTGGCAGAAAATAAAACATTTTTCTTTGAAATGATTGCCTTTGGTTTTGTTAAATCATGCATTCTGTCAACATGTGGTCACCATTTTTACATGATCTTTCTGCTTCCCTAGAAAAGAATGAATTCACAGTCTGAACCCTGATATAAATATGTAATCTTGCAACTGTTAAGGCTTCTTCTATTACTGAAAAATGAAAAGATAAGAAATAGATGTGATATCAAAAGAAATGAAACAGAAAAAGAAAAAGAAGATGACCAAACAAGTTTAAAACTCAGATTCTTACATCTACTTCATAGATAAATGAAGAAAATGCCTGTGCTGATCATTTTTTGTGTAACACAAAGGGACTGCATGTAGTTCATCATTTTAAACTACTAATATTTGAAAACAAAATTGAAAACCCTACTTATGCCAAGAAAAGTGTTCCAGTAACTTCACTGTAGCTAGCAAAATGTTCTAGGAGCTAAGACTATAATAAGGTCTTAAAAGAAGAAATGTTACCTTGCCATTAAATAAAAACTTTTGGGGTGTAATTACAAAATAAGTGAGCTAAAACTGCTTCCAGTTACTATGTCATCCTCCAAGATGGAGATCCTTATCTTCAGAAGATCCCTATGCTTCAGCCTGTATGCTTTTAAAAGTTAAATTACTTTGCTGCCCACCTGGGCTTTTGCTTAATGATACAGTGAGACCCTCCTTCTTTTTAGGATAATCACTGCAATGCTGTGTCCCCTAGCAGTGGGATTTCCCAGAGTAGGCACTCAGAAAGAATCCTTGACAATGCTGGTTTGACTCTACACAATAGCCTGGGCATCTCAAACTAACTCATAGAAACTCCCACAATGTTAATACTATGAAAAACTACTAACAGATGTTTCAATGAGTAAAGAAAAAAAAATTCAGATGAATCTTCAATTGGATAAAAATATACAGGGTCAAAGTGAGAACTTGTTTAAATGAAAGAGATGGTAAAAGAGAAGACTCTTAACACTCAGAAGGACAAGAACTAGCAACTTGACCAGGCTCAGAATAAGTGTTTTAAGAGGATACGTAGAGGAGACAATCATTTGTTCCCTCCGTCCACAGTTCACATGTAAAGTAAATTAAAATGCAAACCACAGAGGATGCTGCTTGAAAAGAACTTTTACCACCGAGTAGCAAATGAGGCAAACGTTTAGATAAGATTTCAATTGAGGTGACTCTCTGCTAGTGACAGAATGGTCTGAGTCTCAAGGGCACAATCACTGTATAGAGATCACAGGAACATGAATGCTACTTCTTTGTCACGGTAACATCTCAAGTTACTAGAACCCAGTCGGAAATTCCAATTTAATCACAATTATTTTTGTTCTCTTGATTTGTTAGGTGACAAAAACAAAAGGAAATCACCAAAGAAGCCAGTGGTAACAGATTTTTTATTTTTCTATCAACCACCATTCTCAGATATTTTGTGAAGTGGATACACATTCACCTCCATTTCCTGCACTATCTGTATCTCCATTCTATAGCGGCCGATTTGGTTCAGGGAAAAAAAAAAAAAAAAGACTTCAGTCCTGGCAAAAACCTGAATAATTAAAACCCAGTCTCTATGAGGATCCTGTAATTAAAGCATGGGGAAGCACTGATTCCTAGGAGGAAGCACAGAGTAGAAAAGGCAGCAGTCAGACCTTCTTCTCCCTGGGTCTTCTAATTTATAAGATGGAACAAAAAGGTATTTACTAAAGCATCTAAGCATGCCGCCCCTGCCCCCATCAATTCTAATATCCACTTCATTCTAAGAATTTCATCAAGGAGGTTAGAAGAAAAACATGATTTTGCCTAACCCAGGACTGACTAAAATATAATTAAGTAGAATGCCATATTTTCTAATCAGACATCTGATAGCAATGTCATGATACAGAATGCTAGCATCATCACTGATTTTAAAAGGAAGGCTTCCAAGGGCCTGGTTGGTTTTCTTCTGGTCCGTACTGGAAAGATCCATCTGGCAGCATCCACTCTGAAGTGCTGGTGTCCAGGCTATACCACATGTTAAACTGTAGAACATACACCCACATCTAAAGGCTATCTCATTCAAGAGAATGCTTCCTAATCATTTAACTATATGACCTATTTTTTTTTTAACATTTACAAAACTTAAAGGAATTATAACCCATTCCTTGTATGTCCCATTGGCCAATGTTTAAAAAAAGAATGTCATAAAAGTAGCTAATAACTGAGCACTTACTATGTTCTTAGTGTCGGGCTAATTAATTGCTTCCTAGGGTTTTTTCTCACCAAATCCTTAAACAGTATGGTTATGTATTCACAGATGAAAGCAGAGAAGTTTTAAAATGGTCACATTATTTACCTAAAGTCTCCTAGCTAAGTACTTGCACAGCCATGTTTAATCCCAAATTGATCTGTTTGTCAAAGCATTCCTGTTGAACCACTGTGGTCAACATGTGGCAGATGAGCTGAACAGGAAGAAAAGACGTGTATATCCCAACCATTGACAAGGAGGTGACTTAAATCACATACATTACTATTTTTAAAAACCTCACCAACGAATTTAGAGGACTTTCTAAAATCCAGGATTTGATTCTGGGACCTAGGATTCTTGTGGTAAAATTGAGAAGTCTTATATTTTTTTAATTTATGAGTTCAGTTTACATAAATTTGGAAATAAAATAACATGGTTGCTTTGTGTGGCCATCTGCCACTCTCACAAGCATCTCAAGCTACGAAATTGAGAATACTGGTAGTTTCACTGTGGAGTTAATTGAAGCCTTCCTAAGAATAATTTTAATTCAGTGTTTTAGAGCCAAAATCTGCTTTATGATCCACATTTCACTTAGTATTTCTGAAAACTAGAGCAAGCCAAGTGTCTGATTGGCATTTTCAAATCTTCCAGATTAAAACATGATCCAGCTATTTTCTGCTATTCATCTAGTGCTGACCCCAACACCCATATACGTGAAAACAGTTTTCCAAGTGCCCCGTAGGCATGACCTACGACACTGAGCAGAGAATTGGCCCAGAAGAATTTAAACCATCTTTCTATCTTGATCATTATGCTTTTGCCTCACTTAATTACAATTACCTATGTTCTCTCTACCTTTAATTCTGTAATAAAAGGGCTAAATGTTCCTCAATAAATTTATAAAGCTTCACATTAGTTTGGTTACAAAGTACAAAAACATATTACATCTGGCTTTAAATTACTGTTTCTTCCCAACACTCTCTTCCGTGTCAGAATCATCTTTTTAAATTTCTGCTTAAAAATGCTTGTTTTTTTTTTAAGTGGTTCCTCAGTTAGAATTCACTTTGTGGATAAAGGCAGTATCTCTCTTCAGGCACAATAAGATGCACACATTCAAGCCTTCACTGGTGACTCTATACATCTTAATTCAGTCATGGTCTGAAAAGACTCAGTTGCTTTCCCTAAATTTAATTTTTACCATTTACCGAATGAGATTTAAGACTCACCAATATTCTGAACACATTATGTAAACTATGGGCGTAAAACAAAGAATTTGGAGGGAAAATCTCTAAGCATCCATTATTATCATAACAAAAATAGCACGACTATCTATTAGGAAGAGAGGGGAGGGAATGAGCAAAAGTCATTATCCAACATATAATTCAGCTCTGACAACAGAATACGCTTTTGCAGACTAAGGAAAGTCTCTATAATGACGAACCCTAAAGGAGAGGACCACAAATACCAGTTTGGGGACAGGGGTCGCCAGAACAATATCCTAAGACTAACTGCAGGAGCTATAGCATCCTATACACAGGGGTCCCACAGATGTGTCATCTGCAAGATCCAGGAAGACATGGAGAGTGTGTGTGTTAATTGTGCCACAAGAACATTAAAACAGATACTCTATTTCTGCCACACTTTCCACTCACTTGTTTAGCAAATGGTTTCCAGTATGAGAAACAACCAATCCAAGAGCTAAAGATTCAATTTAGAGTATTTCATGTCTAAATTAAAATACAAATATTTTATGATTTTCTTAAAAAATGTAAACGACATAGAAGAACACAAAGGCAAAGGCAAAAGCCCACTAGCCTTAGTCTCTCCACGCCCCCAAATCATCATTAGAAACTATTTCCTGTGTATTTCTCAAAAAGGGATATAAACTCCAAAAACATACACGTATGTTATTCAATACCTTATTCACCTGATTTACATGAATAAAATCATCTTGTAGACATTGTTCTAAAACTTGGAAATACGTATCATGAACTTCAACACATATAAATCTATCACAATCTGTTTAAATATTACCCAGCATCTCATTCAATGAATATAATAATTTATCCAATTGCCTATAGAAACATATTTAAGTTGCTCCCAAATATTTGATAGTAGAATACTGAAATAAACATTTCTACACATTTCTACATCGTGATTTTTTTGTAGGAGTTTGTCAGTAGAGGTAGAACTTCAGTGCAAAAGAATATGCATGTTTTTAAAAATCTAGAATAGTATCAGCACTTAGCACAAAGAAGGTAAATCATTCTTCACCGTTTGTGAGAAAAAAAAATCTTTTATTTTTTTGACAATGAAAATAATATAGATTCATGAATCCACTTGTATATATAGATAATAAAAAGTTGTGTTTGTATTGTTTTCTGCTTATCTTTGTATTGTAATAGAACTCCACACATTAATTCTAATTTTTTGTAATCATGTGGAATTGAAATACTTTTCCAAATAGTCATATCTAAATAGTTATTAATGTGAATGCAACATATTTCAAAATGTATAAAATGACCACATGTTACAAGATCCTGCTATATCCCAGCTGCTTTTCTACAAAGTAACTTAAACATAATACAAGTGAAAGTATATGTAGAGATTGAGTGCTGGTGGCCCATAAACTCTCATTTGTTTTTGGCTTAGAAGTATTACCATTAGGCACAATTTTCTGAGCTAAGTTATGTCAGTAGTCAATAAGGCCATTGCAATTAGTAAAAATATCCTCCCTTTTGTGTTCTAAGGTGTTTAAGTTCTGAATCTACACAACAATAATTAATTTCCATCCTACTCAATGTTCCCTCCAGGGCCCAGCTCAATGTACAGTCCAGATAACAAAAGCCACTATGGAACTTTCTGAGCAGCCAATCAAGGTGAAACGTGCTGTATCCCCAAGTGTTTAGTACACAATACATGATTTTATGAACCTCTCACCTGTAGTGTATGAACACATCCCTGAAAATTAAAGTGTGAAATTCAAACACCTTTGTCCTTAAAACAAGCACAATCTGCCAAAAATGCTCTCTTCTGTGAACTTTTGGCATCACCAGGGCAGAATGCAATATCCTTTGCATTCAGCTGCCAAAGACATGAAACTAGATCCAAAAGGAAGAAGCCAGGTAAATTGTTTAGGCCCCTGACCTAACATTCTCCTTGCCATAAAAAGATTTATTCTTTAGCTTTCCAATAAATGTAGCCAATTGGAAAGGCAATAAATTCATTATTCTACACACAGTGAGTAATTCAGACAAACAACCTCCAATGTTTAAAAACTGTTTTCTCATTTCTTTAATTTTCAAGGCCAGCATATAAAGGAATTATCTTCAATCCTTTCTGAAAAATGATCACTAATTCTTAAACACAGACTAAACCGGAAATAAAGAAAAATTATACTCATATACCTCTCTCTATCTCTATTTTTCAATCAGGTATGAGGTCTATTTTCCTTATTACTTAGAGTAAGTCTATAAAGATATGCAGGGAAGTTCAGTTGCTATTTTTCTTAAGACAATTGGGAAATAAGAACAACTCAATGGCAAAAAGTTTTATTACACTGTTAAAAAATATTTCCATATATAACATTTCCCCTTGGAAGGAAAGTTATGACCAACCTAGATAGCATATTCAAAAGCAGAGACATTACTTTGCCAACAAAGGTTCGTCCTGTCAAGGCTATGGTTTTTCCTGTGGTCATGTATGGATGTGAGAGTTGGACTGTGAAGAAGGCTGAGCGCCGAAGAATTGATGCTTTTGAACTGTGGTGTTGGAGAAGACTCTTGAGAGTCCCTTGGACTGCAAGGAGATCCAACCAGTCCATTCTGAAGGAGATCAGCCCTGGGATTTCTTTGGAAGGAATGATGCTAAAGCTGAAACTCCAGTACTTTGGCCACCTCATGTGAAGAGTTAACTCACTGGAAAAGACTCTGATGCTGGGAAGAATTGGGGGCAGGAGGAGAAAGGGATGACAGAGGATGAGACGGCTGGATGGCATCACTGACTCGATGGACGTGAGTCTGAGTGAACTCCGGGAGTTAGTGATGGACAGGGAGGCCTGGCGTGCTGCGATTCATGGGGTCGCAAAGGGTCGGACACGACTGAGCGACTGAACTGAACTGAACATTTCCCCAGAAGAGTACTGGGTCTTGAACAAAGCTGGAAGTACTACGGTGATTCATAAGTCAATTAGTCCAACATATTTATTGGTGAAACCACTATGGAAAACACTATGAAGTTCCTCAAAAACCTAAAAACAGAACTACCATATGATCTAGCAATTCAACTCCTGGGTATACATCTGAAGAAAATGACAACTCTAGTTCAAAACAATACATGCACTATAGTGTTCATAGCACAGTCAAGATATGGAATCAACCTAAGTGTTCCTCAACAGAAGAATGGACAAAAAGGGTGTGGTATATCCAGTTCAGTTGCATCTGACTCTTTACGACGCCATGGACTGCTGATGCATATATATACACACACACAATGGAATATTACTCAGCCATAAGAAAGAATGAAATTTTGCCATTTGTGCGAACATGGTTGGACCTGGAAGATATCACGGTTAATGAAATAAGTCAAACAGAGAAATACAAAAATGCACGTTATCACTTACATGTGGAATCTGAAAAAATGAAACAAACAAAGGAATTTAACAGAAACAGACTCACAGATATAGAGAACTAGTGGTTCCACCAGTAGAGGGAGGGAAGAGGCAAGAGGGAATTTGGGGTTAGGGAATTAAGAGGTGCAAACTCTCTACAAAATAGATAAGCTACAAGGATATACGGTACAGCATAGGGAATAAAGCCAATATTTTTATAATAAATTTAAATGGAAAACAATTCATAAAAATATTTGGGTCACTATGCCTTTATATCTGAAACTAATATAATAATGTAAATCATCTATATTTCAATAAAACAAATCTTTTTTTTTAACCTAGAAAAATTTTAAATTTTTCTAAAAAATCAGAGAGACAATCAGAAAAATCAGAGAGACAATCCTCCATGAGAATACTGGGTCCTAAAAATAGCGTTAAGTGCTAGGGTGACTCAAGAGTCAATTAGTCTAACGTGTATGTGCTGAGTGTCTTCTATACAATAAAACCGTAGTAGGTACCAGGGGTTGCAATGCCATGTATGTGGGAAGTTTATAATCCAGTGCAGAGACAAAAGACAATTACACAAATAAATGTGACAACAAAGCATGGGTAAGTGTCATAAGAGAGGCAGAAACCAAGCGTACAAGACAAATCTTTGTGACGTCAAATGCCAGGACTCCAATTCCCCTTAATAGTTCCTTTCTTCATTCATGTATTCATTTATTCAGTCAAAATAAAAACACTTACTACCTGGCACAATGCTAAGAAAAATGGATACAGTGAGAAACAGAAGACAGAAGTCTAGTGCTTCTGAAATCTTCCTTTCTATGGAAGAGATAGCATGAAATAATTATACAAAAAGAGAAACAATAAACGTACCAATAATAATAACTGACATTTATTCAGTGCTTACTATACATCAATGAGCTACATGTTTGACATCTATATAATCTTGATAATCCTCACAGCAACATTATAATGCAGGAAAGCACTGAATTGAAGCAGATCTGGTCCATGGCATCAGACTGCCTGGACTGGAATCCTGCCACTATCATCATCAGTTATGTGATCTTGGGCAGGAGACTTAATCTCTCTGTGCTTCAACTTCCTGACCCATAAAATGGAATTAATACCATGTTCTGCCAAATGTAAGATGCCATTGACAATAAGACACAACCTAATTTCAGAGACATTGAGGCAAAGGCATCTGAGACTCTACTAAATACGGTAACAATGTAAAGTAACAACTATCACATATGGTTGTAGTGAGGGTCAAAGAAAAATACAGAGCACCTAGAAGGGTGCCTGGCCTAAGTGTTAAGCTATTTTTGGCTATTATTATTTTATGGATACCCATTTTTAAAAGAGAAAAACAGATTCACAACAATATTAAGTGATATAACAAAAGTCCAGGTCTATTATAATTCATAACAAAAAATTAATCTAGAGTTCAAAAAGCACTATTCAGCTCAGTTCAGTCGCTCAGTCGTGTCTGACTCTTTGCGACCCCATGAATCGCAGCACGCCAGGCCTCCCTGTCCATCACCAACTCCCGGAGTTCACCCAGACTCACGTCCATCGAGTCAGTGATGCCATCCAGCCATCTCATCCTCTGTCGTCCCTTTCCCCTCCTGCCCCCAATCCCTCCCAGCATCAGAGTGTTTTCCAGTGAGTCAACTCTTCACATAAGGTGGCCAAAGTACTGGAGTTTCAGCTTTAGCATCATTCCTTCCAAAGAACACCCAGGACTGATCTCCTTCAGAATGGACTGGGTGGATCTCCTTGCAGTCCAAGGGACTCTTAAGCACACAGATATTCAAGTTACAAACTAAAGAATGAACAAGTGGAATTAACAAGATAAAGGTTGGGAGAATTCTGTTCCAGAAACAGAAGAGCATGTGTGAAAGTCATAGGCAGGAAGACCAAAGCATGGGCAAAGATGAGAAAAAAAGCCACGACAACAAGAGAACAGAAGGCAAGCTGGCAACAGCAGGGATAAGGGCTGGAGCAGCAACCACAGCAAGACCCTGCAGGGCCTTCCCTACCCTGATGAGGAAGTGTCACTTTTATCCTGACACTAGTGAGAAGTCAGGAAGGGTACTGGTGCTGGCTTTGCACTGCTTAAGATTAACTGCAGGAAGGGCTAATGCAGTTCAAGGGCTAATGTGGTAATTTAGGAATGAGAAGACGCTGGCCTCTGCTAGCGCAGGTATTCTCAACCTGAGCACAACTGCCAGTTGAAACTGGATCATTCTGTGTTTGGGGGGCTTTCCTGTGCATTACAGAATGCATAACAGCATCCCTGGTTTCTGCCCACTGGATATCAGTAGCAATCCCTATGAGAGACGAAAATGTTTCCATGTCTCCAGCTCTTGCCAAATGCCCACCTGGGACACAACTGCCCCTAGATGAGAACCACTGGACTAGAGTGATCTCCAGGGAATTTGAGAGAGGGAGGTAGACTCTGGAAATACTAAAGAAAAAAGGCAATGGAGCTTACTGATGAACTGGATATAGGATGAAGGAGAAGCAAGAAGGAAAAATACATTCCTAGCTAGGATTTCTGATTGTATAACTCAATAGGTGGTGATGCCATGCACTAAGATAGGAAACACTGGAACTGGATCCGATGTGAGTGGCAAATCATGAGTTCAGTTTCAGAGCTATGACACTGAAGTGGTCCTGATGCTGCATATACACTTTGATATTCAGATAGAATAGCAGAAAGGAAATCTGGTGAGAGAGCAAAATACTTGAGAGTCACAAAAAGAGATGACAATTGAAGGTATCCATGCAAAAAAAAGTTTCACTTAAAAAACACTTACATTCTATTGCTTCATTGCTGGAGACCAGACACCTCTACAATAAAATTATAAAAGCCCTTCAGTATTGCAAGATAATGTCTTACAAAACTATTGCAGTATTTTCAGCCAAACAAGTCTCCAAATACCCAGGCACAACCAGAGTGTACTTACACTGCAGAGAGAGAGTTAAGAGAAATATAACGGAAAAGGGCACATGGTTCACCTCAATCAAGGACACTATTTTAGAGACTTAATTTGCAAAGCAAAGTTAAAAATGAAGATCAAGAGTGACTTTTTTTGGTCTCTACTTGTCTTTTTGCAGAAATCAGGGATCGCCTAGCCCAGCATCTTGAATTATATTCTGATTGCAGCTACCTTGACTGAAGCCCCCGCATTCCTCATCAGAGCTCAGATTCACTTGATTTCTTTCCTAGTAGTGTATGATAAACATAAGAAAGTTCAATTCTTAATCACTTCAGACTTCCAGAATTTTTAAGACAGAGTCCACGACCTTGGGGATGGCT
This sequence comes from Bos indicus x Bos taurus, assembly GCF_003369695.1. Classification (NCBI taxonomy): domain Eukaryota; kingdom Metazoa; phylum Chordata; class Mammalia; order Artiodactyla; family Bovidae; genus Bos; species Bos indicus x Bos taurus. Next base: position 43,540,305 of record NC_040096.1, on the reverse strand, counting down.
TGCTGAAAGAAAGGAAAAAAAAAAAAAAAAAAAACCAAAACCCTAGCTTAGTTCTATTCTTTAGCTCCCAAGTCTTAACCTTAACTCACATTGTGCCTCACTGCCAAAGGAACCAAGAACATCTGCGGTTCCTCAGCGGCTCTCTTCCAAAGAGTTTCCTTGGCCAGCATTATAACCCAGTCCAACGAGGCCCTTATATGAGACAGGTGTGTGCGTGCCTATGACTTCTCAAAAAAGTCTCCATTCAATCAAGAACTCACTTGGCTATCTTTGAGGCAATGTTATTTTACACAAGAATCTTTACTACTTTTTTTTTTTAAATATCTAGGGATAACGTCAGATTAAGTTCAAATGAATATAATACAAGGGGGAAATGACACCCATCCATATACACTTTGAAAGGCATGACTCCTTTTCTCATTATGTAGGTAACTTTGCCTTGCAAAAATCTGAACTTCTTGGAGTTTAAAACTACAGTCATTTTTCATCTTCTGAACATTAACACAAGTAACACAAAATAGGAGTATCTATGTGAGACCTTCATTAAAGTCACAAACAAACTGAATCTTGGGAAGAAACAGTGAGAGAGCAGTACCAACCTGGAATCAGAAAAGATTTGCTTATAAACTCTGAGGAGGGAAACAGCTCCTACCTTTATCTCTGATATTTTAGGGTGTATTCTTGTTTCCAGTTCTTCTGCTATACTAGAAGTGTTCATGATAAGAATTCTGAAAAGGCTAACAGGATAATCTTGATTGGCTACAAATTCTAAATACAACCCTTTGGGGAGAAGAATAGGTAGGGAAGGTCAACCTAGAGAGTATTTCCTTTTCATTCATTCATTCACTCACTCAAATAGTTCTTGAAAGCCAATTGTATGACAGTCACAGGCATTCAAGGATGACTGAGACATGATCAAAAATGTTACAACTCAGTAAAAGCCAATAAACAAGTCAGACTGTCTTTTGGCTTCAGATTGCCTAGGAATCATCCTTATTTTCACATCACACAGAAACCTCAAAACACAAAACTAAGATTTTCACCTTCGCTGGCCAGCTTGACTCTCCCCAGTGGTGTTTGCTCTTGTTAAATGGCACCACCCACTGTCCACATCAAAACACTGAAGCATCCTGGATTTCTTCCCATACTTCCTCAGATATCCAATCACTTAAAAATTCTCTTATTCCTAATCATCTCTATAATTGACTTCTATCCATATGGGCTACCACCTACTATAAGTCACCATCATCTTTCCTGAATCACTGTAGTAACCTCCTAACTCCTCTATTTGTGGCCCATTTCCAATCTTTGCTCATCACAATAATCAGAGAAACCTTTATCTGCTCAGGTTTCTCTTCTACTCACACTTACATGTCTTCCCACTGCTATTAGCATAAGCGCCAAACTCATCAACATGTTGCAAAGGCTTTGCATGAACAGATCCTATCTCTTCTCCAATTCCACACCCTGAATTTACACTCCAGCCATAGGAAGACTGTCAGTTCCTCTCTCCCTCAACTCCTCAGTGCCTTTCCTCCTGGAATCATTCCCATTTCCCTCTTCTCCCTTTCCTAGATAAGACCTACTCATCCTTCCAATCTCCTACCAGCAATCACTTCCTCTTAAAGTCTGAGTCAAGCATCCTTCTGAAATGCTCTGTAGCACCCTATTCTTCCCAAGTACCAATCATACTAGGTTCGAATTGCTTGTTTAAACTATGTTTCTAACTAAAGTATAAGCTTCAAGAGGGCAGGAAAAGCAGTTCAGGATACCATGAAACTACAAATAAAATAATGGTTAATTATATCTCAAATCAAGGACAGTGTCATTGGATAAGGAGTCCTTCAGACAAGTCATTAAAAGTGAGAGTTCTCAAGGATACTGGCAGTAATGAGGTGGGTGTGTTGGACAAAACTAACATCATGGGGAAAATGCTAAATCATAAAGCAGTACCAACTTACAATGCACACACACACACACACACACACACATATGTATATATAATGTGAGGAGTGGAGGAAGACTGTGAGGCTGAAGAATTCAGCAAGGGTCAGAACACAGAACTGCTTAAAGCTAATCCAAGGAATTTCACCATTGTATTTTTACAATGAGGAGTCATTAAAAGATTATAAGCAATGAAGAGAAGTGAGTTTTGTGCACTTTAGGAATACTCTGAATTCAACGCCGAGTACAATTACAAGATTACCAGGAACACGTCAGAGAGAGTAATAAGGACACTCTGCAGGTTTTGGCCAGGAGATCACATGGGTCTGAACTTGCCATAAAGAGATATGATAAGGTGGATGAAAAAGCATGTGATTTAAGTCCTCCTGGGCTTAGATGAGCTGTAGGAGAGAGCATAGAGTGAGACAGCAAAAATCCAAGGATAGATTTCTTAAGTTCATCAAAAGACACAGGAGAACTAGGGGGAAAGGGAGCCATAAAGGCAACTTAAAGGGAGGCGGTAGGATTCCCAAACAGTGGAGTTACTGAAGTCAAAGGAAGAGAGGTTTTGTGGTAGAAGGTACTTGTCCACAAAGTCAAAAGAGGGGAGTTAAAGAGCCTGTGGAATGTTGATGATAAGTGGGCAGTGCCAGAAGAATTCCCACAAAGTAGAAGGATGGGAGACAGTGGGGAACCAAGAGCCAGATTCCCATGGAGTAGCAGAAATTTAGTGGCACCCCACTCCAGTACTCTTGCCTGGAAAATCCCATGGGTGGAGGAGCCTGGCAGGCTGCAGTCCATGGGGTCGCTAAGAGACCAACACGACTGAGCGACTTCACTGTCACTTTTCACTTTCATGCATTGGAGAAGGAAATGGCAACCCACTCCAGTGTTCTTGCCTGGAGAATCCCAGGGACGGGGGAGCCTGATGGGCTGCCGTCTATGGGGTCGCACAGAGTTGGACACAACTGAAGTGACTTAGCAGCAGTAGCAGAGCATTCATTGTAGTTTTGTGAAATTTGGCTGTGAAGGAAAGAAAATATAACTAGAAATGGACATAGAGTGAAGAGAAGTTGTCTTAATGCTGGGAAGGTTTGAGCCAGCTTACATGTTAGCATGAAAGAGAAGAGGGAGAAATTATAAATGACCACTGGATGAGACCAGATCCCCATGTGGACAATTACAAACTGAATATAAAGGAAAGAGTCTGGAACCCAGAGCAGAAAAAATTTCAAAATGATTATATGCCTAACATTGTCAAATTCAAGGGTAATAAAAGTTAAATATGATAAGAATAATAAAATTATACTATAACAGTTGGGCAATGGCAACCCACTCCAGTACTCTTGCCTGGAAAATCCCATGGACAGAGGAGCCTGGTAGGCTGCAGTCCATGGGGTCGCAAACAGTCAGACATGACTGAGCGACTTCACTTTCACGCATTGAAGGAAATGGCAACCCACTCCAGTGTTCTTGCCTGGAGAATCCCAGGGATGGGGGAGCCTGGTGGGCTGCCGATATGGGGTCTCACAGAGTCAGACATGACTGAAGCGATTTAGCAGCAGCAGCAACACAACTATATGCCCACTCATTTTACTGCTACATTTTGTTTTGCTACTATCTTTAAGTTTGGTTTTCTAGGGATATTAAAATGATGTTTATTTAAACTACCTGTAAAATAAAATGTGCCATGAGATATTGCTTAATCTGATGTAGCTGAAGAAAGGGCTTGAAAAACAAAGGGAGCCGAGAGGGATTCCAGAGAAAAGTGTTGAAAATATCAAACTACTCACATATTTGTTACTGTGAAAAGACAATCAGGAAAAATATTAAATGTATTTTTAAAAACTAAAATGACAATATTTTCAGTTAGTAAATTTAAAATCTAGACCCAACATATGCAATTGCCATCTTCCAAAAAGGATCCGTGTGATTTATTCATTCAGTCGATTTTTCACTCATCCATCATTCATTGATTACTTATTGAATGCTCTGTATACATCCTTATACCTGTGGGAAGAGAGGGAGATTTCAAGAAGAAAGCTCTTATAGGTTAAATAATTTACTATATTATTGGTAGGAAAGCCATACACACACGTGGTAGCCACAGCAGAACCACAGAGAAACAAAGAGATAAATGAAGAGCACTGTAGGGTTTGTCTGAATATATGTTTAAAAGGAAAGAAATGGTTTTAGATGGGGGGAGATTTTGGAAGATTGTTCACTTGCTTTTTACATGCAATGAAAACGGGCTGACAGAAAGTAAAAGGAGAATATTGGTAAGGAGGAAGCCTGCACACAGATACGTGTAACCCCAGACAAAAGACTTTTCCTTTTTGTCATTTGAATCACTAATCACATTTTATAGTAGCCATTTAATTTTAATTTTTTCCTCGCTGACATTAAATAAAAATGTTAACAAGTTACCAATTAGACAACATAAAAGCATTATTAAGCATAACCTTCCAAACTACTCAATGTTTAAAAGATAAAATTTGAAGTTACATTAACAATTTCTTCTAATGATATTGCAGAAATATGAAATCGTGAAAGAATTTTTCTCAAATCAGAAGACAGTAATTTATATAATGGGAGGGACTTTTTGTCCCATTATCCCACTAAGTCAGATTTAGATATTCCCTTTTCCTATTTAACACCTGTTCTCCATATCTGAACCTACACAATCTGATTTTCTGCCATCACTTCCTCCATTTAGTGCCCAGTCCTTATTATGGATGAGTTCAATATTCACGTGAGTAACTAAAAATACTTCCTTCCTCTGCCTGCCCCCACCTGTTTTTTTGTTGGTTTGTTTTGTTTCCATAAATATACACAAACCATGTACTTTCATTATACACCTACACATTCATACTAATGACCTTGCAATCTTTGAGTACTCAAGTTTCAAATTTATCTAATTTGGTTCCCTGGTTGTTCAATCTGAAATCACCACCTCCCAGTGCTATTTCCCTCAATCAGGAGAAAATAAATGCCATGTGAGTCAGCTTGAAGACTAAGGCTTAACATCCAACAATCTTTTATTTGAGGAGTATTCTCACAATATCAAAGTGATGGCAAAATGAGGTACATGCAAAAACGTTCCTGTATTTCCTGACAGACCTGGTAACAAGCATATGAAACTTTCTAGCTTCAAGTCTATAGCCACATCCTTATACAATTACCTCTAACCTACCAGTTCTACTGAATTCAATAAAACATTTCACTCACCCCTCCCCTGTCCTTTACTTGAGGGTTAAAATGTGGAAGGTTATTTGCTACATTAAGAATATGTACACTCTTATAAACTGTAAGAATTAACTACAAAGATTAACTGCGTTGTTAATGGAGATAACCCAACCTCCAGGTAAAACAGTTCTCTCCCTTTTCTCAACAAAACTGACACCTGTCAGTCATAGTCAATGACTCAGACTTCAGCCTCGTCTGAGAGGACCATATTTTTAAACCAAGTTTGCACAAGAGATTTTAAGATGCCAAAACCATCAAGAATTCTCTCTCTTACTCTCTCTCACTCCAATCTTGTATTAGAAAGTATTCTCCACAAATATCAAACCCACCAGATGGCCTCTGTTCTATTTATGTGTTCTAATTTCTCTGACCATCTCTCAAAATCCCCTGCTTTGACTTTTCTTTTAGCTCCCATCTTCATTCCAGACAAATTTCCATCAAACATTCAGCCACTTTCCCCTCTTATTACTTTTCTCCCTTTCCTTTAATCTGGCTCCCAACTTCTGCCTACTTAAGACTGACAGTTAAGGTAACCAGGACATGACAAGGAATCAAATCTAAGAAAACATACCTTCTACTCATTTTTCTCTCTTCTCTCCCCACCTCTGTGAGAAGCACCGTGTGCCTCAGGATACTGTGTGCTGGGGCATCACTGCAGAAACTACTGTCCACGTGTCTGCTTCAGGCGCTCACTGTCCCACGTAGCTGATGCTCATCATGCTCTTCCCTGACATCTAGAACTATATTAAACATCGTTGTGCTCAGACACTCAGTCGGGTCTGACTCTTTCTGACCCCATGGACTGTAGCCCACCAGGCTCCTCTGTCCATGGGATTTTTCAGGCAAGAATACTGGAGTGGGTTGCCATTTCCTCCTCCAGGGGATCTTCCCGATCCAAGGATCAAACTCGCACCTCTTATATATCCTGCCTTGGCAGGCAGATTCTTTCCTCAAAGTGTTCCCTTATCATCTTAACTGCTTTTTTTCCTCCTCTTTCTCTAGTCCCCTCTGAGTGATTCACTGCAGTTTATTCTAGGTTAGCAGCAGCAGTCCACAAACCATATCCAGCAGGGCATAGAGACCAGGATGGAAACCCAAGAGATCAGACTGAGAGTGACTGCACTAGAGCTGCAGCATCAGGGGCTCCTGTAGAGCTGCTGCTGCTGCTGCTAAGTCACTTCAGTCGTGTCCGACTCTGTGTAACCCCATAGACGGCAGCCCACCAGGCTCCCCTGTCCCTGGGATTCTCCAGGCAAGAACACTGGAGTGGGTTGCCATTTCCTTCTCCAATGCATGAAAGTAAAAAGTCAAAGTGAACTAGCTCAGTCGTGTCAGACTCTTCGCGACCCCATGGACTGCAGCCTACCAGGCTCCTCCGCCCATGGGATTTTCCAGGCAAGAGTACTGGAGTGGGGTGCCATTGCCTTCTCCAATTCTGCTACTCAAAAAGATAAGACTTACTGTGCATTGGGAAAATGGTGGCTTCATGCCAATATAATACCTAATACAGGTATATTTCATAAAAGTACTTGAGTTTATTTATTGAAATGCTTCATTTATTAAAGATGAATACCCTCACACCTCTCAACTACACAAAATAAATTTCCAAAGAATACTTCATCTTTCCTCTTTCCAAAGACATCACTACTCTGGAACATCAGAGTAGCGACATCTCTGGAATGATGGAACAAACAGTGCCATCATTACTGGAAATGTAGGAGGGTAGAAAACTCTAGATAGACTCATCAGTTTAATAAAATATTGCTATATTTCCATACCAGTTTTTAACTAATCTCATCTCTGCCTCCACCTAGTGTAACATCTTAGAAGGGCCTAGGACACTCCTCCTGTGGCCCATGTTGTGATAAGTCCAGTGTCCAGGCTAGTCTGTTGTTAAACCTTTGAACATCACTCATGGATGGAAATAATCCATTTTTCAATCAGAAGGCAATACATTTTTGAAATCCTTGCCTATTTTTCCACTTCCTATATCTCATCTATTATCTTCCAAGTCTGCTGTTTTATTTTGACGTTGTTCATGTAAAGGACAGTTCTTCTAGGAAGTTTTCTTAATTAACTTTAGCTGTCTTCCACCAACCAACACAAATTCAGGCCCAAACTGGTCCCATTAACATACTCTTTTAAAGCTCAAATTTGATTCTACACATTTACTACTTGATATTTTGATTTCATCCTTCCCTACTCTATTTCCTTTGGGGACCAAAGATGTCACCCAAAACCTGCATATGGTCAGCATAGAAGTGATACGTGTAAAGAGAAAGAAAAAAAGAATAAAGAATAGGATTTGATGCAAGTCTTTTATCTTAGACACCAACTGATTTTTTTTTTAAAGAATTTAAAATTTTATTATTGCTGTAACAAATTGCCACAGACTTAGTGACTTAAAAAAAATTTTTTTTAATGAAAATCAGTCTGTTCCATATCTTTTACTTGACCCTGTATCCTATAAAGACCACCACTTCAGCAAACAGGAAACTCAGCACTTCCAAGCGCCAGTGCTCAACACAGAGGGGTGCATTCACAAGGATGGTGAAGCAAGAAAAGGCTTCTTCAGGCTTATTAACTTTGCCAGTTTTCAGTACTCATAATATGACTATTCTTAATATAGTAAAAGGGTTTCCCTGATGGCTCAGATGGTAAAGCGTCTGCTTGCAGTGCGGGAGACCCGGGTTCGATCCCTGGGTTGGGAAGATCCCCTGGAGAAGGAAATGGCAACCCACTCCAGTATTATTCCCTGGAAAATTCCATGGACAGAGGAGCCTGGTAGGCTACAGTCCATGGGGTTGTAAAGAGTCAGACACAACTGAGTGACTTCACTTCACTTCAATATAGTATAAAAGCAATCACATCCAATGCCCTATTATTAAAGGCTGTCAACATCCCTTCCCAGGAGACAAGTGTCTTTCCATCTAGGAAGGGTCTGCTCTTCAACCAGATGTGTTTCTATTTGGAGATCAACAAGGGAGAAGCTGTACTAGTTATGGCAGTGAAATGGAGCCTGATGATCAGTGGCATGGCGGATGTCACAGTCCAACTGCCCCCATACTCTACTCTGGAATAACTGGTCAGTGACATGAAAACATTAAAATGTATATAATTTTCCAGTGAAAACAAAAATGTAATATATTCAGGTATATAGATGAAGCTTTTTTTTTTTTTCTATGTCACTTGGCTCATGGAATCTTAGTTCCCTGACCAGAGATCAAGCCCGGGTCCCATAAGTGAAAACACCGAGTACTAACCGTGGGACCATGAGGGAATTCCCTCTATGAAGCATCTTCATGAACCTCCTCAGATCTGCCAGTTGGAAATGGTAACAAAGTTGATTACAGAACAGGAACTTTCCCAAGTGAAGAAAAGCAACTGTTAGAGTTGGGGTAGACTGTATTGAAATAGGCACTTGAAATATTTGCAAGTAACACAAACTTATTTTATTATCTCTTTTCAATACTGAGAATTTCCTAAGAGCCAGCCATTGAAGAGTGTGCACAGGTTACACTGTTAAACAAAATCCATTCTCTGCCCTCAAAGAACTTATGTCTTAAAGGGATGGCTAGTAACTTCCCCTTGTGGCTCAGCTGGTAAAGAATCCACCTGCAATGTGGGAAACTCCAGTTTGACTCCTGGGTGGGGAAGATCCCCTGGAGAAGGGAAAGGCTACCCACTCTAGTATTCTGGCCTGGAGAATCCTATGGACTGTACAGTTCATGGAGTCACAAAGAGTCAGACACAACTGAACGACTTTTACTTGAGTAAACAGAAAACTGCAAATCAGGGTGATACTGCCACAAAGGGATAAGAACAGGGTGCCATGGAAGGCCTTAGGAGTCAGTGACTAACGAAGGCTTAGAAAACCTAGGAAGACTTCTTAATGGAAACATGACCAAAGAGATTTTAAATGCATTATCCAGGTAAAGAGGCTGGGGGTGAGGGAAGTGAATTCATGATATATTGTATGATAATATTTTAAAATATTAAAAATAAGATTCATTCAATGAAAAGCAGTGTCAGTCTCACTATTCAAGATAGGGTATGCAGCTATTTCTGATGTGGAGAGAAAAATAGAATGCCATTTTAAAAATCACATTCAAATATACCCCAGGGCTAACATCTTCCTGGGATTCATGCACAATTATTTATTTGTTGCTTGGCAGAGTATCTTATCACTAGCCAACACACCTGTTATGCCACAACATTTACACAGAAAAATCACGTTGTTTTACTGAGAAATCTTGCTGTCCTTTAAAATGCCTAAGATGTTTAGAAATGATAAAGACTGATTCATGAGCATTTAGATTATAAAGATTTTATTCATGCCATTCTTGAATTTCTTGTAATATTTTTCCATCAATTCATCCACTCATCTATAGCATCTGAATATAGCACAATAATTACTCTAGTCCTGTGAATTTCTGCTGCATTCAGTTATTACTGTGTTTGAAGAGTTCTGAACTAGGGTAAATGAAGACATGCAAGCAAACCCATCATAAGGTATTCTTTGGTTACAGACACTACTATTCTTTCTTTGCATTGTTGAAACAGATTCATGTCTCAGGTTAGACATTATAAAGTTAGGAGTCAGGAGTCAAGGACTAAAAACAGGAGTTAAAAACCCTGGCTTTACCATTTACTAGCTCCAAGCTTCTATGTCCACATTGTGAAGTAAGGACACTAATAGTTACTACTTTTTAAAACAATGTATAAAGTGTTTAATCCATCATCTGACACTCCAACATCACAGATGAAACTGTTTTTGTATTACTTAAATACAAAGGCCAGTTATAAAAATGTAAGTAAACATTTGTTTGGATTCACTCAGATAAGTAAGACTCAGAAGTCCTGTCATTTCTCTGACAATGTTTTGTTGAAGCATGCATTCAAGAAAATCCAGTCTGGCAATCAATAAAATTCACATAACCAGTCCTCAACAAAATACTAGCCAGTCAAGTCCAAAGTGTATCAAAATGACTATGCCCAATGTGAGCTCCAGATTCAACTCAATCTCTATAAAAATTCTAACAGCCTCTTGTGGAGAAATGGAAAAGCCAATCCCAACATTCACTGGAATGTCAAAGAATCCCAAATGATCAAAATAGTAGTTGGAAGACTCACACTTCCTGGTTTCAAAAAGACTCACACTTCCTGGTTTACAATAAAGCACAGACATCAAAAGAGTGAGGTACTTGCATGAGGATAGACATTTGGACCAATGGAATAGAACTGAGATTTCAGAAATAAACCCATTCATCTCTGGCCAGCTGATTCTAGATAAGGGTGACAGGTCTACTTGATGGGGAAAGAACAGTGTTTTCAACAAATGGTTCTAGAACAACCAAATAAAAAAGAAAGAAGTTGGGCCCTACTATCATACCACATGTAAGAATGAACTCAAAATGGATCAACAACCCAAATACAATAACTAAGATTATCAAACTGTCCAAAGAAAACAAAAGAAATTCTTTATGACCTTCAATTTGGCATCATTCTTAAATATGACACTAAAAGAATGAAAAACAAAAGAAAAATTAGAAAAACTAGACTTCAAAACCAAAAACTTTCAAAAACTATAGGACATTATCAAAAAATCATAATAGTTAAAAGAAAACCTAGAGAAAGGAAGAAAATATTTATAAATCATTTATCTGTTAAGAGTTTAATATGCAGACTACATAAAGAACTAAACAAAAAGACAACCCAGTTTAAAAGGCGGCAAAGAACTTGAATAGACATTTCTATGAAAACAGATATAAATAGTCCATAAGCCCATGAAAAGATGCTCACAATCATTAGTCATTAGGGAAATGTAAATTCAAACCATAATGAGATATCATTTCACACACACTGGATGGCTATAATCAAAACAAAAACAAAACATGGAAAATAACAAGTTCTGGTGAGGATACAGAGAAATTGGAAGCCTAATACTTTCAGGTGGGAATGTAAAATGGTACATCTGCTATGGAAATCAGTTTGGCAGTTCCTCAAATACTTAAATGCAAGATTGCCACATGACCCAGCTATACTACTCCAAGGTGTATACTCAAAAGAATTAAAAACAGGACTGAAACAGATACTTGTACACCAATGTACAATGTTCACTGCAGCATTATTCACAATAGAGAAAAGTTGGAAATAATCCAGTGTCCATCAACACCATAAATAACACACAATATGTGGACTATACATACAGTGGAATGTTATCAGCCATAAAAAAAAACAATGTTTAGATACATGCTACAACCCCTGTAGCTCAGCTGGTAAAGAATCTGCCTGCAGTTCAGGAAACCCGGGTTCAATCCCTGGGTTGGGAAGATCTCCTGGAGAAGGAAATGGCAACCCACTCCAGTATCCTTGCCTGGAAAATCTCGTGGACAGAGAAGCCTGGTGGGCTGCAGTCCATGGGGTCGCAAAGAGTTGGGCACAACTAAGCGACTAATAATATACATCTACCAAGAAAACATACTGAGTAAAATAGGCCAGACACAAAAGATATTATATGATTCTACTGTATAAAATACCCAGAATAGACAAATTCATAGAGACAGAATATAGAGTTTACCAGGGAATAAAAAGTGGGGTGGCAGTGGTGGGAAATTACTGTTGAACGGGTACAGAATTTCTGGGGTCAGGACAAAATTTTGGAAGTACATAGTGCTGATGGTTGCACAGCACTGTAAATTTAACTAAAGCCACTGAATAGTGTACATAAATGGTTTAAATGGTCATTTTTACATTATGTGTGTGTGTGTGTGTGTGTGTGTGTGTGTATATACACACACATATAATCATACCACAATTTTAAATAAAAAATTTATACAGCTAAAATGTGCTATTGTTTGACATTTACAACGTAGGTACCGTTTGTCTTCACTAAGCATGTATAAATCACAATTATGTTGGTAAGTTTCTAGATAAATAAGACCTTTTATCTATTCCCTCTAAAAATAGAACAGATATGTAATAAAATTAAGTGAATGAACAAATAGCAAATTCATAAATAAATGAACACATGATGATAAGAACTTTGTAAGTATTATCTCCTAGTAATTATACTAACCTTTGATTTTGTTGCTCTTCTAAAACCATATTCCAATAATGCTGCTTCAGCATTATCAAATAATTTGTTTTTAAATTTATTTTAGAGATCGAGTAGATCAAAGATGATAGTGTTAGTTGTTCAGCCATGTCTGACTCCTTGTGACCCCATGAACTGTAGCCTGCCAGGCTCCTCTGTCAATGGAATTCTTAAAACTAGAATACTGGAGTGGGTTGCCAATCCCTTCTCCAGGGTATCTTTCTGAACCAGGGATCAAACCTGGGTCTCCCGCATTGTAGGCAGTCTTTATCATCTGAGCCACCAGGGAAGCCCAGATCAAGGATAACACTCCACAAATACTAGGATACTTTAACTTGATTTGTTGCTGATTACTTTTTTAAGATAATACTCTGCTGAATATGATGCCATCCCATTGGGATATTGCACATAAGATCTCAATAAGCCCAAGGCAATACCTTATGAATTAAATTCCATTTTTCTCACTCAACTTTTCAATAAAAATGAATATACTAGCATGTATTGCCACTTATTAAAACACAAAACACCTTCGTAGAGAAGCAGATTTATCACTATGCCAAAAAGTTAATTGCTTGTTACATTGTTAACAACTATGAATAAAAAACTATTTAAACATCTCTTCCATTTTATTTTGCTTCCCATTGAAACAAGTAGACATGCTTCCTAAAGGAAAGAAATCTTTGAATGGTCAAATTTCAGTTTCAACTTGGTCAGTATGTCAAAAAAATAAAGAATAGTTTTTGTACAAACAGGTTTTTAATGAGATTATTTTCAGAAATGAAAAAAACAGGCTATGTAAGTTCTAAAATTTTAGGCAATATGTATCTCATCTGATGGCAACCCTTCAAATTCTGGAAAAGCACAGGAAGAACTTTTTAGAAATGTATTTTGGGCATAATCTGATAACATACAAGAATTCTGCCTTTACTATCTACATTTTAAATTATGTAAATCAATATGTGTCAAACACATCAGATCAATTATGGTTTTTTCTATGGATTCTTAGATATAAACATTTTGTATAACTATCAGAGGAAAACTTCAATAATTTAAGACATACCTACATCATTAAAGTATCAGCAACGACAGAATTCTTTTCCCCAAATGTTTCTTCTTGTTTCCTTTTCCACATCAATCTACATATAAGTGACATGAAATGACCTGTGAAGTAACCAACTTTCCCTCACGGGTGCTTAGCATCTGTGGCCATTACAGTCCATATGCTTCTCTTGCATCTCCTCTCCATGGACACTCCTGACACACAACTTCAAATCCTACCATCCCTGCTAGCTCTTCACCTGAGCTGTCTCTAAGGTCCTCTATTGCCACTCTATCCTGATTATTCTTTCTTCCTTCCCCTCTCTTCTCCAAAATATTTAATCATTTCTGTATCTCACTTGCAGAACCTCCATTCAGCCTCTGATTTACCTGTAAAGACATTCCATGGAGATCAACAGACTCCTGGACTAGGTGACCGACAAACAAATCGATGGGGACCCGAAACAGGATGGTGATTGTGCATGTCAGGACATTAGTAGAAACAGAACTAACCAAATCCACAGGGAAAAATAAGAGATGACAGACAAGAACATTTACGTCTCTTTCTCTAGATCCCTGGGTATTACCTTGTATAAGTGTTGTTAAATAAATGAATGAATACATGCATGTATGATCTATGGTACCATTTTCAAAATCATTGCAGGAATAAATTACTTGGCATACATGCAAATCACTTTAGATGGAGTAATCACCAGGATAACCATACCAGGGCTCTTTCACCTGTGAGACAAGGACATTTTTAAGTTCTACATTAGGATCCTATGCAAGTACAACAGTAGTTCGTTAATTCTTTTGGTTAGGAGCATACTGAAGCATAATGTACAGAATAAGACAAGTTGATGGCTTGTAATAGCACCTGTACCTACAACTCCTAGGAGTTGTAACCTCTTAAAAAGAGTGTGACACAGTATTAATATTTTTACAATAAACTATGTCTGAAAAAATATAAAAACCACTTAAGTCTCCCCTTGCCTAGGCATTTGTTCAGAATCTTAAAATATTAGGAAAGCCCAACAAAATTTTCCTGATCACCAGAGGATTCTGCAGGTAATTTCTATATATTCATCAAATAACATTTCCCAATGTTAGCAATGCTCTGCAATCATGTTTTATTACAATTAATTTATCAAGAAACATTTCCTGTTAATAATTGCCTTAATATAATCTTATACACACTTCTGAACATATTGCTGCTACAGTTTCTGAAAGGAAGATAACAACACCTGACTTTAATAATCAAAAAGGCACAAAAGGTACAAATTGATCAGAGAATAAAAGCACATTCAAAGTGTAAGAAGTCAATGCTTTCCTAGAATTCTTCATAGTTAAACATACACTGTAATTATTTCCCTACATTCAGTATGACACTGCTGCTGCTGCTAAGTCGCTTCAGTCATGTCCGGCTCTGTGCGACCCCACGGATGGCAGCCCACCAGGCTCCTCTGTCCCTGGGATTCTCCAGGCAAGAACACTGGAATGGGTTGCCATTTCCTTCTCCAATGCATGAAAGTGAAAAGTGAAAGTGAAGTCGCTCAGTCGTGTCTGACTCTCAGCGACCCCATGGACTGCAGCCCACCAGGCTCCTCCATCCATGGGATTTTCCAGGCAAGAGTACTGGAGTGGGGTGCCATTGCCTTCTCTGCAGTATGACACTATTGGATGCTAAATATTCACTCTTGGAACAAATCTGAATCTGGAACTATTCATCTTTTTTTCAAATAGCTGACATATTGCATAAATAGAAAGTTTGTGTAGTTTTTTAAAAAATAAACAATATACCATGTGAACTTTGATTTATTATGTAATTTATCTCTTTCTGTCTCTCTCTGCTATACATAATTCAGATCCACATGAAATAACATCTATACCATTAATATCTTCCAGCTCTTTTTGGCTGTAAGGCTATGATCATTTTTAAATGTTTCAAATGTATGCCATTTATCATTAATATTATAGTGGCATCATTGCTATTTAAACTATAATATCTGGGAGTTCATAACTTGGCATATAAAACTTGCTAGATGATGATGAAACTTATCTTGCTATAACCCAGTCTGGGGAAAATTGTTCAAGAGAAAAAATAAAATGCAACCTAGTAATTTCCAAGTCCAAATATATCTGAAATATTTTTAAATCCTTTCATATACATGTGAAATTATTAAGAATACTACAATATCATCAGGCTAATTTCTTTTCCTCCATTTTTTAAAATCCAGTTTATAGAAAAATCAAAACAAGCAATTTTAAAAACATTAAAGCTTCCCAAGTTTTAAAAAAATATTTTTCTATCTGGAAAATATACTTTTATATGACATGATTAATAACAAATCCTTTTTAAAAAATTAAATAGTTACATATGACCCAAACTATTACCCAAGGCCTATAAGGCAAATAGTCTCTGCTAACAAAATTATTTGTAGGTTTACTTAAGTAGATAACTTTTTGCGATAACATGAAATCCATTTCACAAATCTGTTCTAGACGCATCTAAATTTTTGGATAAGCCCTTGGAAATTGAATGAATGAATGAAAATAAATCAATAGTTTTTAAATGTCCATTCATTGATTTTCATTCATTCAATTTCTAAGGGCTTATCCAAAAATTTTTAAAATGTATCCAGAATACTAATAGCACAGGAAACTCTACTTAATGCACTGTGGTGACCTGAATGGGAAGGAAGTCCAAAAGGGAGAAGATATATGTATACACATATGGCTGATCAATTTTGCTGTACAGTAGAAACTAACACATTGTAAAGCAACTATACGCCAATAAAAAGTAATTTAAAAAATTAGTTTTTGTAATTTCCACTATATACCAAGTGTTAAGTCAGAATGGGAATACAGAAATGAAAAGACTTACACCCTCAAGTAAGTCTCAGTACACGAGTGAGCTTTTATCTTTTAAACTAATTTATATAATCATAATTTTAGAATTATCATAAATGTGCATTTTCTTCCAAAGATTCAACAAAGCTCATCTTTCCAACAACAATGTAACACTCCTAGAAACTGTACTGCATTTTTTTGTTTTAATAATGTGAAAAAAATGCCCAAACCACAGAACTATAAGACATGTTAGAAGTTATGTCTTGTGCTACCCTTCACTGATGTGAAGTCTTCCAAATAGGTGCTGTGACCTCTCCAGAATCATGTATCTACAGGGTGAGAAAACAGACTGAATCTCAGGTCTGACTTCAATTCAATGTTCTTTTCTCAATGTCAAATTGCTATCATACAAAGACTTGTGACTGTTCATTTGCATAGCATAGATGCAAAGCAGCACTCAGAGATCCTAGCAGCGTTCTGTATTCATAGCCCACAAATGTCTCACTTGCCCCCTCCATTTTAGATTCCTGTGATTAATCACTTAATAAAATTGTAACAAAAATGGAAAACATAGGAAAATGTTTAATAAATACTGTATACTTTATTCACTCCCTGAATTTGAACCAGAGTTGTTTATATCAATGCAAAAATATAAGCATTAAAAACAAATGTTGAGCTACTTAATTACAGATCTCTGAACAAAATGACTGCCCTCAAATCAGAGTGAAAAAAATTTTAAGTGTGTTATTCAGTTACATTGAAACAGTTAAAATCTAAAGTCATCAAATATTTCCATTATGGTTCTCTTGACACTCCACCAGAGGGCTACAAAACTCCCAAAATGCTCTCTTACAAAGTTTTTAACTTTTTAATTGTATGTTAAGTATTCCTTTTCTGAAAACATGATTTTGGAAATACATAAATATTCTTTAGGAGAAAGGTCTTCTATTACAACGTAGCTTCAATCAGAGTGCAATGGGAAAAACCCAATTTTTACTTTATTAAAATTGGGACTGCCTAGGAGTTCCAAGATTATCAGTAGGAATTCATGCTTGAGAGGAAGCAGGAGGAAAGCAAAGGTAAACAGTGAGAAGGAAAAAGGAAAATGCGGTGTGGAATCAGTGAAGGAAGGAGCTGAGACACAGAAGGGACCCAGAGAGGCAAATGCAATCTGCGTGTCCTGTTGCGCCAGCTGGGTCCCACCAGGGAACTCCAGGCCAACCACACAGACAGGACAGAGAAAGAGGGGATGGCAGCTGGAGGTCTACGCCGTAAGGTGGCATGATTTTTAGTGTGATTCCTATTTACTCTTCAGGGCTCCAACTTGGAAATGATTCCAAGTAAGCTCAAAGTCCTTCTTAAAAATTGTAAAATACTTCCCCTCTCTGGCGAGACTCATGTCTTTGTAAGAATGCACTTCTCAGAGTTTTGGTTGAGTTGTTTCATCTGAGAGTTCCCAGGCCACTTGTCTGGCATCTTGTTTTCCTTGTGGCCTGACCTACCCCTCAAGGCAAAGACCAGTCCTATTAACCTTTGAACACCCTTTAGGCTTTACACTATGTCTTGCATATAGCAACTGGTCTCTAAAATATACTAAAGAGAGCTGACATTGTCTCAAGATTTCTGGTATCTGAGTTCATCCCAACTTTAATGACTATATTTACGGGCAAATGGGTCCCAAATGAGCACATGGTCCAAGTTGAGTCTCTGTAAGCAATCGTGGGCTCCTCCATGGCTGTGCTCTCCTAAGTGTGCTCAGAGAGTCCAGTGAGCAATCCATGAGAAGAGAAAATATGTAAAGAAAAGAATACTAAACAGAAAAACAAGCCACAGAAATTAGGCAAGATGATCATGGCCCTCCAGCCCTCCTCTGGGAGAGGTAGGAGCCACTAAGGCTGAATGTGAAGCTTGGGTAAGACAACCACACTCCCGGGATGTGGCATCCTCCCAGAGCTGTTTCACTTACTTTTAAGCAAAGATTTTCACAATCACAAAGCATGTTATCCTCTGTACATGCATAGCACAGGCACTGTCTTAGACTTCCCATATTCAAGTATAACCCTGGTTTTGACATGGGAGCAACCTAAATGTCCCTCAAGAGAGGAATGGATAAAGAAGATGTGGTACATATATACAATAGAATACTATTAGGGTATAACAAAGGAATGAAACTGAGTCATTTGTAGTGATGTGGATGAACACAGAGTGTCATACAGAGTGAAGTCAAAAGAGAAAATCAAGTATCATGTATTAGTGTGTCCATATACAGGGAATCTAGAAAAGCAGTACAGATGAATCGTTTGCAGGGCAGGAACAGAGACACAGACATAGAGAGCAGACGTGTGGACACAGTGGGGATGGAGAAAGTGGGATGAACGGAGCGCGTGGCACTGACACATATATACCACCACGTGTTAAACAGATAGCTAGCGGAAAGCTGCTGTATCGCAGGGAGTTCAGTCAGTGCTGTGCGAGGACCTAGGGGCTGGGATGGAAGAGGCTTGTGGGGAGACAGGCTCAAGAGGGAGGGGATACATGTATGCATATAGTTGATTCACATTGTTGTACAGCAGAAACAAATACAACATTGTAAAGCAATTACACCCAATTAAAAATAATCTGAAAAAAAAGAATAACCCTGGCTAGAAGTTGGGCTTTACTTCTAAATGTAGCAGTTAGGTATTCCCTCATATAACCATGTGGCAAACTGTTTTGTCTAACTCTTCTTCTTAATGTCACACTGCTCACAAATGTGTGTGTATGTGTGTCAAGTTGCTTCAGTCATGTCCAACTCTGCTCACAAGTATGCACGCAAAAGTGGACAAGTTCAGGACCGAAGACCCTAATCTGTATGTAAATATATAAATCTATTTTCAGAAAAATAGCATCATACTCAATAGATATATTTTATAGGCCAGAGATTTTATATTTCAACAGTACCAATGCATGTTCAATAAGATTTGGTTTTTTTATAGGCTGGCTTTTAAATTTAGCTTTATAATGTGTGGCTGTATTATATGTTCATTCCTGTTTCCATTTCTCATTTATTGGTTCTTAACTTGCCTTGAATGCTTTGGGAAGATGCTTTGGGAGCCCTCTGTCCCGAAATTCAAACACCCCAAGACACATTTTCCTACAGCTGGAAAGAGTGCACAGGACATCCAAAGTCAGTTATGGCCCCTCTGCTAACAATGGCTGCAGCACAGCAAACTGTGTTCTCTTCTGTGCTCAATCAACAACCCCCTGAATATCGATTTTGGTTGTGAAACTGCCAGGGTTCCACTGCCTGTGCAGACAACAAGCACTGCAAATTCTACTCCTCTAAGAGGTTCAGGGGACCATATTATGAAATGTTCCCTGTATGAAAATAGCACTTGGGAACCATGCAAAATTAAAATGATTTAAACTATTACAACATCTTACTCAAATTATGCTAAAAGGAAATCCAGGAGCAGTACGGGGAAGTTTGGTGAGAAAAGAGGATTGCCTTTAAATCTCCACTTAGTGATATGCTAAGCGAAATGAAAAGCATTCACTTTAACCTTAGTTAACCTTTTCCCCCTAAGCTCAATTTCCATATTCTTCAAATGTCTTAAAATTAGTGAAATGATTTCATTTATATTTTCTCCACCCCACATTTATAAGTGAGGCAGAATCAAATGTGTACCATCTCATCACATTTGCCATTTGATGGAAGCCAGCACCGTAATTCAACATCAGAAGAGAACAGAAATGAAGGCAGTATGTCTATCAAAGGGGCCTTATATTAAATGTAAATTTCTTTACTCTTTCAGATAAAAGGGCAAATTATTTAATTCACTTCAATTCAACAAGCATTTATGGAACACTGAAAGCCATCGGGCTAGGATATGGAGGGAGAAGAACAGAAGATTCGCTGAGGGCGCCGCCTTCTCTCCAAGAGCCCACCTTGGCGGAAGGAGACAGGTGTACATAGTGAGCTCAAGGAGGGTGCCATGCAGGTTGTAACTGAGGGACACACACGGGGCAAAGACGCTCACGTCTACGAAGGAATCAGAACGCTTCACACATGAAGCACACTTGAGCTGGTCCTTGAAGGAGGCAATTTCTCTAGTGCTGAGGGTAGCAAGGGAGAAGAGGCTCATACAAATAGGACCGGCCACACGATTTGTACAAAGAACCCAGTGCAAAATGAAAACGTGGAGCCCTTTGATTAATCATCGTTAAGAATTTGAAGGGAATGACAGCAGAGGATTAAACCCAGTGCGGGGCCTTCTCTGATTCACAGGTCGCAGGTCTGGCCTATGAAGCAGGCCCTGCAGACAGGCAGCACCGTAGCCAAGGCCGCAGTGGTGGAGACACAGGAGGCCTGGTTGGGAGATGGCTGACAGTCCTACTGAAATAGGCACCCAGGACGGCAGCCACCAAACATGTGATGTAACTAAAGACTGGACGGTTCTTCCACAAACAAAACCAAGGCGCTCTCCCCATGCCTGGGGATGCAGGAAACCGGGTCCTTAGAGGATGTAGACAGAACGCAGGAATCAAACAAACCTATCCCAGCACAGGGGCTTCCCTGGTGGCTCAGTGGTAATGAATCTGCCTGCCAATGCTGGAGGCATGGGTTCAATCCCTGGGAAGGTCTCCTGAAGAAGGAAATGGCAACCCACGCCAGTATTCTTGCCCGGGGTATCCCATGGACGAGGAGCCTGGAGGACTGCAGTTCATGGGGTCGCAGAGTCAGACACAACTGAGCGACTAAACAACAGCATCCCAGCATAGGGATTCCTTTAACCCCTACAAGTCTAAGTGGAGAGACTTTGTTACTGAAAG
This sequence comes from Bos indicus x Bos taurus, assembly GCF_003369695.1. NCBI lineage: Eukaryota > Metazoa > Chordata > Mammalia > Artiodactyla > Bovidae > Bos > Bos indicus x Bos taurus. The sequence continues at coordinate 43,519,319 of NC_040096.1, read as the reverse complement.
TACCGCTCCCCTTGCCAGTTATTTTGTGTTGTAGAGTGAGGGAGTTAGAGGAGTGAAGAGCAATTTTTCTTTCTTTCCAATTTCCCTCCAAGTGAAATACAACAAAACTTGGAGCAAGTTTTAAAGGGAGTGAAGAAACAGGTATTCACATTTTCAGCATGGTATGACATTTCAAATTCCCTTTTTCCCCCTCATTCAACAATAAGAGATTATCAACCAATGCTCTGATAAGGCCTCCAGATGAGCAACAGTTGTACTGACATTGTCTTATTTACAGTACACGTGCTCTCAGTTTTACAGTTCAGCGGCAAGTAGAGCTACACAGCTCCTCACATTAGCCCTGGAGCTACTCTGAGCCACAAGCGGCTGCTCTGTAAGCATTGGAACGAATTCTCCGTAGTCCCCATAGAAATCCCATGGAATGCAGTTTCCTGCTGGTTTGTTACACTGCAGCAGAATAATGAGAATACGAGGAGTGCCTACTAGATTATGCAACGGAACAAAACTCGCGCACCACGGTCCACCCAGAGAGACTGGAAGCCTGCTCTCCTGCAATTAAAGCTTCCTATTTACATCGAAAGTTGTTTGTGAATAATCCCACCAGGGAGTCGGCTCAACAAAAATAAATCACCCAGTGCTTTCCGACAGGCCAAGCCCAGTGCTTGGCACCCAGTACAATAAGTATTTGTTGTACAAATGATGAATGCTGACCCATTTATCCTGATTGATTTTTTTCCGCCCCAAACCTAACTTACACTCTGCTAAATGTGCCGCTCTGGTGTCTTTTACAGAACACTTGGAATACGTTTTTTTCCACATTTTAAAACAATTCCCTTAAGAATTTTCATGACTCTGTATCAAAAGTTCTATTAAATTCATAATGGGATAACCATGAAAAGGAAAATTATTGCATTAAGTCCCTGTCACCTGTATAGAGGACAGTGAGTGCACTGACAGCCAAAAAAAAAAAAGTCAAGTATAACCAGCTTCTCTCCTCTGTGTGCTCCGTTACAGTAGAGAATGAGCACTGGGGTTCTTAGGGTCAGCATCCTGTCTCTGCCCTGACAAGCTCTGGCATCGGGTCAAGTTATTCAGCCTCTCTCTGCCTTGATTAGCCTCTAAGTAAAATGGGGATGCCTTATGGAGTTACTGTGAAAATAAAGTAAGACACTGTAAAGTACCTGTTAGATGGCAACGATTCAATACTAGCTACTATTACCATTATTCTACTAAAAGCAGGAGACTGTATCTCTAATTTTTTAAATGATCAATTTAAAGAATATGTTAAAATATTTAATAACATTTTAGAATAAACAAACATGAATTTAAGAGACAACCAGGAATAATATGTTACTACTAAGAATTTCTTCTGAAACATAAGATCTTAAATCATAATTCAAGACCAATTGCATAAAACAAATGTTTTCAACTGGTGTTGCAGTCATATAGTCACTAAGTCATGTCTGACTCTTATGCGACAGACCGTAGCCCGCCAGGCTCCTCTGTGTGTGGGATTCTCCAGGCAAGAATACTGGAGTGGGTAGTTCATTTCCTTCTCCAGGGGATCTTCCCAAATCAGAGATGGAACCCTCATCTCCTGCACTGCAGGTGGATTCTTTTACCACTGAGTCACCAGGGAAAGTCAGCAGTTATCTTGAGTCACTTGGTAAGTTTTCTATTCCATTTTCTAATAAGTAAAACTTAACAAAAATGAAATCTTTATAAAACTCTTTTGCAAATATTAAAAGTAGTTTAACATTTACTGATGGGACTTCAGAGTGTTTTAATATTTTGTCTTATAAGAGAAAATGGTAATAAGAATACCACTGGCTCTCCTTATACAATATCCAAGCTTTAAAATACCAATCAGAGATCACATGGATTTTCACAAGTGCCGAATTCAAACCTCACATCAAACCTTATTATCATTTTGAAATATTTGGCTGTGCAAAAACCAACAGACAAGCTCTTTCTGAAAGAATTCTGTCATTTCTTCACTGCCTATAACCCTGCCAGCTTCCCAATGCTCCTTTGACAGTATAATCAGTCAATTCAATCAGAGAAATTCTAAAATACAATGGTAATTTTCTCTCACTTTTTTCTTTACACTGTCAGTTCAAGCCACCTGCTGAAAGCACTGATGTGGAACAGCTCAGTATTAGCTCTGAAATTAGTACCGGTCCCCAGTTAAACACCTGGCACATTCTGTGTAGGATAGACTCTTAATGGCATATAAGCCCATCAGCAGAACCTGCACAATACTTAAGCTAGCCTTTTTGAAAGTAATTCATATTGGTCATTGTTGGTATCATGACACAAGACTGAAAGAAAGTCAGAAAAGGAAAATGGGTTCAAGGACAAATACAACAAATATGAAAGATTGATATTTCCACAAAAATATTTTTAAGTGTGATGTCACTAGACATACTTGAAACAAACTTCTAAATTCAATATTCAGCCTATAACAATAGCTAAAACATCGAATAAGCTCTCTATAGAAGGGAAGATTGCACTTGAAGATTCATTTCCCTTACATTTCAACCCCAAATTTGCTACTGTGTGCACATCTTTCACATGCACACTTAAACAGAAAAGGAAGTGCAATTACCTCTGGTATCTTACATGTTCCAGCACCTTGCCTGGCCTGCCAAGCTCAGCAGGTAGGTCCATGAGCATTGACTGAGGCCACAAGGATGAAAGGCATTTACTACAGCTACTCAGAGGGTCGTCAATGGACAACCTGTACAAGATTTATGCTTTAAATAATAAATGAACTAAACACCTTGAGGTAATTGGCTGTGTGAAGCTTCACAATAGGCAGATTGCTTGTCTGAACAAAGTAAAAGAAGATTAAATAATGAATGAGGAGAGCAGAGAATTTCAAGCCAAACTCATACTGCATAGTTTGTTTTTAAAGTAAAAGTAGTTGATGTGTCAGGTTTTTATGGTTTTAAGAGGTGTCACTGGGACTTCCTCTTTCTCTGTCAAAAGAAATTATTTCATAGATACATGTTTTTCTAGATTTCCAGTGCTGGGTGCCGAGCGGCCAGTCCTGGCAGTTCAAGAAATTGCCTGCCGAGTGATAGAAGTTTGTCCAAAGTCTACCCAACACTCAATTCTACTTGTATTTTATACAGAGAGAATCAACATTCAATAATGTCTGGGGAAAAAAACATCACAGCAAACTTTTGAAAAATAATGTTTCTGACACATGTACAGATTTAATACCATCTGCCACCACAGAGATCAACAAAGAGAGGTTCTGTTAAGTAACTTTCCAAGTGAGTTGCAGTGTAGACACTCCTCTCAGGCTTTTTTTTTTAAACAGGAAGTTGATGAAGTTTGGTTGGTCCCCTTGTAAAGAGTAAGAAACTGTAGCCTTTGGACAGGCAGGTCATGAGCCTGAGAATAGTCTAAAAGGAAACAGAAACCTAGACGTAGATCCAGGTACGTGTTTTCATAGATGTCAACTTCATCATCGTTTTTTAATGAGTCATACTTGAGCTTCTGTATTAAATGTCTTTAAAGATCAGAAGATTAAATAATCATTATTGGTTCTAAAAATAATAATTTTCTGCATGTGTGCATGCTAAGTCACTTCTGTAATCTCCCCTTTGCAACTGGATGGCCCATAGCCTGCCAGGCTTCTGTGTCCATGGGATTCCCCAGGCCAGAATACTGGAATAAGTTGGCATGCCCTCCTCCAGGGGATTTTCCTGACCCAGGGATCGAACCTGAGTCTCTTATGTCTCCTGCATTGGGAGGCAGGTTATTTATCACTAGAGCCACCTGGGAAGCTATGTAAATAAAAATGCCCTCACCAATGAAATATGCACACTGAGGTATTTACCACTGTAAAGAATCAATGTCTGAAACTTGGTGGAAAGTACCAAAGGGAAAAAAAGTGAAGTGGATTTTCAGTTCAGTTCAGTCACTCAGTCGTGTCCGACTCTTTGCAACCCCATGAACTACAGCATGCCAGGCCTCCCTGTCTATCACCAACTCCCGGAGTCCACCCAAACCCATGTCCATACAGTCGGTGATGCCATCCAACCATCTCATCCTCTCTCGTCCCCTTCTCCTCTTGCCCTCAATCTTTCCCAGCATCAGGGTCTTTTCAAACGAGTCAGCTCTTCACATCAGGTGGCCAAAATGTTGGAGTTTCAGTTTCAACATCAGTCCTTCCAATGAACACCCAGGACTGATCTCCTTAAGGATGGACTGGCTGGATCTCCTTGCAGTCCAAGGGACTCTCAAGAGTCTTCTCCAGCACCACAGTTCAAAAGCATCAATTCTTCGGTGCTCAGCTTTCTTTATAGTCCATCTCTCACATCCATACATGACCACTGGAAAGACCATAGCCTTGCCTAGACAGACCTTTGTTGGCAAAGTAATGTCTCTGCTTTTTAATATGCTGTCTAGGTTGGTCATAACTTTAGATGAAATAAGATTGGAAAAATTCTTAATACTTGTTGACTCCAGATATGAGAACATGGAGATCCATTACTCTATATTCTTGCTTGTTGTCTATTTGACATTTTCTATAGTAAAAAGCTTACTTTTCAGAGATTAAGTATAAGTACCTTACAGTTCTAGATTGACAGAGATGTACTTAAGTTGATACATAAGAAAATTCTCTCTTCAGAGCTTTGCAGAATTTAGTCACCTTGAAGGGTCCACTCTGAGCCAACTACGGTGCCCATTCTGTTGCAGTGATGAGAAAGCCTGGGGCTCGTTGCCCATCTCTGCAGAAGAGTGGCCAACTCAGGCTTTCCCTGATAATCAAGGGTCACAGTCAGCTCTAGGACCTGCTCTTCAGCGCTTCAGGCTCAGGTTAAATGTCACCTCTTCACAGCAGTTATTTCTATTTCCTGCATCTTATCCCTTCACCTTATTGGCCTCTACCCAACCCCAGGCTGTTTCCTTTAGAGTACCTAAGCACTTTATAATGACTTTAATTTTTCAAGCCCTTCATTGTCTCCATTTGCCACTACAGAGCAAACAGGAACCCTGCCTTTCCTGTTCTCCCCCACATTTTCGGCTAAAGGGCCAGCAACTACTGATCCCTCTCCAGCATCTCCCACGTACACTGTGGAGTCCAACATAAGCTTCTATTCCCAAGAACATATACTCCTGTAAGACCACAGAACCAGCATGTGAAACAGAATCAGTGTGCCAAGTAGTGTGACCCACCAATATGTTGGTAACAGTTTCCTCAATCTCAAATTTAATTTTAAGTATACGGCATTTACTGACTAGAAGACAGTGAACTGGAGCTTTTGGATGAGATATACTTGGGTTTTAAAGTCTACGAGCTGTAAATTTGGGCAAGTTATTCTGTATCTCTGATCCTTGCTATTTTCATCTATAAAATGGAAAGGGTCGTACATAACTCACAGGGTTTTGAGAAGTCAAAAATCATGTACGCATCAGAATAACATATAATCATATATATAACACTTAGGATAGTGCTTGGTACATAACAGGCATTCAATTAATGTGCCTTGTGTGCATGTCCTAAGATGCTTTAATCGCATCCAACTCTTTGTGACCCTATGTACCATAGCCTGCCAGGCTCCTCTGCCCATGGGATTCTCCAGGCAAGAATACTGGAATGAGTTGCCATGCCCTTGTCCAGGGGATAATCTTGACTCAGGGATCGAACCAACTTCTTTTAAGTCTCCTGCACAGGCAGCCGGGTCCTTTACCACTAGTACCGCCTGGGAAGCCCCAGTATGTGTCTTGTGTCACTCAGTTGGGCCCAACTCTTTGTAACCCTATGGACTATAGCCTGTCAGGCTCCTCTGTACATGTAATTCTCCAGGCAAGAATACTGGAGTAGGTTGCCATTCCCTTCTCCAGAGGATCTTCCCAACCCAGGGATCGAACCCACGTCTCCTACATTGCAGGCAGATTCTTTACTGTCTGAGTCACCAGGGAAGCCGAACATGTGCCTTGCTGCTGCTGCTGCTAAGTCACTTCAGTCGTGTCCGATTCTGTGCAACCCCATAGACGGCAGCCCACCAGGCTCCCCCATCCCTGGGATTCTCCAAGCAAGAGTACTGGAGCAGGCTGTCATTGCCTTCTCCGACATGTGCCTTATGCACCTAATATTCTCCCCTTCTAATACTTTCAGGAAAACTGATATAAGAAGTACTAAAAGTTTAATCTGAGGAGATAACTTTGGTCTTTATATCTGTTAAGTACATTTAAATTATCTTAACATTCCCTAACTTGCTAAGCTGTCACCCAAGTTGTATAAATATGTGCTGAAATGTTGGTCGTCTTCCAGTGTTCACTGTTTTTGAATTATGTGTATTTAACTCAAACTCTCCAAAATATGCTCGCGGACATATTCCTTCAATATGAACTACAATAAATACTAGTCAGGAGCACGCATGAACTAAACATGTCAGCTAGAGAAGCTAGAAAAGAAACGTCTCACAGGCACACACAGGCTGCCAAGGGCACATGGCGGGACTTCCAAGATGAAGTCAAAACCGTGGGAGGAAATTACTGTAGGAAGCAGACTTTAAGAGCAGTTCCTAAGGTTCCGTGCTTTTTAAAAAAACGTTTTAAGTTTTCAAAAAGTCATGACCTTTTAAAATAGTAAGAGTCTATATTTATAAGATGGATGGAACCACAGACTTTTCTTTGGCTCACAGACTATCAATTCAGACTTTTTTTAACTAAATATGAAATAATAAAAATTACTACTTTTTGTTCACCTGTTCACTTGTTTAAATGGTTTTACTATCTCAAAACTGGGTTACTAAACCTAGAAAGATAGATTTTATATTACCATTTAATAGACACTAAAATTAAGGCCCAGAAAATGTGACTGCCTCAATTCTGGTAACACTAATAAGTGGAGAAGCTGAGATTTGAGCACAAGTTCTTCCAAAAATATGCTTTTCCTTACCTATTATATAGTCACCTTAAACATGCTTTTCCTTACCTGTTATTTACCCACTTTATTATGTAAAGATTAAAAAAGTAAAGCTTTATACATATTATTATCAGTCTTGCCACAGTATAAGTTAAATTTAATTATTTACAATTATTTTATAGCGTACACAATATTGAAATAATGTAGTTTCACTTTTCGAAATCTAAAGTGATTAATTTGTTTTGAACTTAGGAAAACTTGCCCCTTGCACATAAAACTGTCAGTCAGTATTGTAATTACAATTCTGTAATTGTAGAACAGAACAGAACAGAAGGCTAGGAAGAGAGCCTCATTCAAGGCCTCTCCATCATACGGCCTTTGCACTAGGTGTTCCATCTTCTAGGATTGGCAATCTAGAAGATTCATCTCATTGTTTATGGTTCTCAAAGTTAAGTTTAACCTCCGGTGTCATATCCACAGATCTTCTAAGAACACCCTCTCCAAGGGGTTCCCTTGTACCCCCAATCATTCAGCAGCATCACTTACTTGTTTTGGCTTTTTCACACTTTTATCACCTGAAATTCTTGTCTTTTAGTGCTTCTTCATATATTTCTCATGTGCCTGTCCTCACATGGGATTTCCTCCAGAGCATCTAGTCTATGGTGTTCAGGTTCTCTCCCTATTACCCAGAGTAAGTATAGGGGGCCCTCAACAAATACAAGCTTAAGCCAGGGGCCCGCAAACTTCACTGTGCATCATATCATCATCTAGGGGGATGCTGAAGATTTCTCAGTCCCACCCAAAGTTTCTGATCGAGTAGTTCTCAGGTTGGGCCTGAGAATTCAATTTTGTAACATGTTCCTAAATAATGTTTGTGTGAGTAATTCATCAACCATAGTTCATAGCATAATCCACTGATGCTCCAACCGCTTGATGATTTTGAACACTAAGCTTCAGCCAAGGGACAGATTCTCTCCCAAAGAGATAAATGTGACTATGAAATTTTAAAAATTTAATTTCCAAGTATAAGCTTTAAGTCTTTCTTTCACATTTTACGTGTGATTAGTATCATTTTTTAATACCCAACATTTACTGGATACTGATTCCCGGTGTCACACACTATCGAAAGCACTTTTTTTTGTATTATCCTGCAGTCATCTTCTCAAAACAACAACAACTCCTCTAAAAGACCTGTATATCCCCATCTTACAGAGGAGATGACTGAAGCACAGAGACACCAGGTAACTTGCCTTGGTTATTTGCAAGTGGACAGGAAGAAATTTAAAACCAAGCAAACCAGCTCCAGATCTCAATTCTTAAATATGATGGTGCAGTCTTACATAAGATACACATTCTACCAATAGTAGATATGGGAAAGTTAATATAAAATATTGTCTTCTTTTCTGATTCATGGTTCACCTGAACAAAAGATTTTTTTTTACAAGCTATGATTTTTTTCTCTTGCCCACCAACAGGAGATAAATAATGAATTCTATATTTATACTACCAAAGGGAAAAATGCGATTATGATACCTTAACACTAGACAAATACAGTATACATGTGTGATGTATTGGCTAGCTCTGCTTGTGAATGTTCCTGCAATGTAAGAATTTCTTTATCCAAGGACAAGTTCTTTCACCTTCCCATCTGTCCTGTGAATTTTTAAATGTCTGAGACAGGTGGCCTGTTGGAAACCTAAAATCCTGTGGGTCTAAGATATGATTAAAATCTGATGTTAGTCTCTCTGATAAAGAAGATACCTATGTTTAGGCAAGAATTTGTAAGTAACCTGCATAATGTGTCAAAGTAACTTGAACCCTTACATAACCAAAATCTCTCTAATTCTAGACTAGCATATGTCAGGACAAACTTTAGCTTGCTCAATTTCCCCATAGAAAACTGCAGCGATGCCTCCATGCCACTGACACGAAGGAACAGAATGTAATCAAATAACTACTTTTTTATGGTTTGGGGGTTTTGCCCTTTTCTGAATTACTGGTGGTTTTAGAAACAATGCAGTCTGCTCGCCTTAAAGAGTTCTAGTACAGTAGTAGTTTATCAGTTTTCTTCTTAAGTCTATCTTTAGTAAATGTAACTACAGTTCTCCCAGCAATATTTATAAATACTGCATTAATGATAGTTAATAAAATCAGTTAATAATGCAGGCTGAGTTCCATAATTGCATATTACAGAGCTCACTGCAAAATATATTACTCAAAAAATCATAACTATGATTAGACTTCACATAAATGCCTAGTGCATTGTGACTTCTCTGAAAACTAAAATGCACATGAATTAAAAGGCTATTTGCCATGAACCACTCCCCAGTTTATATTTGTCAATGAAAAGTATAATACAATTTATTAAATACAATCCATTTCTTTCCTAGTAAAGCTGGGAGGAATTTAATTGAAATCTATTTAGTGAGAACTTAAATCTATGTTGAGTTTAAAGTTTGGCACAGAATACTAAGCAATGATCAGGCAGATAATTAAAATTTAAAATGTTAAATGATTTATCATCTAGTAAATAATTAAGGGAATTTAAAAATCCAAGTAAGGAAATGTTAGAGAGAATATATATTACCAATCTCTTTTTTCTGGAACAATAATATATGAGTGTATGTTGCCTACATTTTGTTCTTGGTAATGTCAGAAGTGACTTTAATTTAAAAAGCTTTAGCAAACTTAATGAAATTAACCTAAATTGATTGGCATTCTGATCCAGCAGGTATTAAACACATCAAGGTAAAAACAAGGCCACTGTGACAAATTCAATAGATCAATCTGCAGTGATGCAAAAATCCAATAAATTGAAATTTAACTAAAGAATATTGCACAAATGCCAATCCCCTCTGTGAAATAAAGGAGTATTCATTTGAGACTATATTACTTACTGTAACTACCAGGAAATCTATAATTGTGTTGTTCTTTGACTCTACAGCCTTTGACTGGTTTCCTTCATTTTTAATGTTCCTGTTTTATTATTTTCAGTGCACAGAGTGCATCACTAGGCCTCCTCCTTGTCCTCTGTTCATTCAATCATGAATCTTTACTAAGTAGAGATCTTTGCCAAAGAAGTTTTTTAAAGAAGTTTAAGTTAATGAATAAATTATCAGAAGAGATCTAAAGAGACAGAAGTCTCTTACAGTAGTGAAAATATGGTAATATTAAACATTTAAAACCAAGCACTGGTACTCACTATTTTGATGTTGCTGGCATCCCCCAAATGGAAATAAATGCAAGCAAAAGAAAGTGCGTGTATTTGTCATCTACAATATCAGGTCAGGGGAAATACCTACCCAATTTCTGCTGACACAACTTCTGTAGATCACTTTCCGTAACCCTATACCTAGGACTATCCTGTTGACTTTAGGCAGAAAGAAAAAAGTCTCTTCCATGACTGTGTTTCATCTATAAGGGAGCTATGTCTCTGGTTTATATTCCTATCTCTTAAGCAACTAGCACAGCGTGTAATATATAGTCTTTACTCAAAAAAACCTTGAAATTATTTGAAAACACAAAGGAGAAAAGTAAAGTAATAGAAGAAAAATGGTTGGGAAGGAGAGAAAAGGGTTGTCAAAAGAGGTACAAAGAAGTGGCTTGAACTGGCTTTGAAAAATTCTTCCATCAAAGCAGAAAGCTGAGCATGACTACCTCAATTCCAAACAGTGTTTCTACACCAAGAGACATTCAGTTTATTATCACAGGGATGAAGTCTGGCAACAGGGGATGAGCACTCTAAACTTCTAAACTGGGGTCAGCAAACAATTGTCTGTGGGGCAAACCTAGCTCACCACCAGCTTTTATACATGCATGAGCTAAAAACAGCTTTTACATTTTAAAAATAGTTTTTAAAAGTCAGAAGTATATTTTATGGCATGTGAAAACTGCATGAAATTCAAATTGCAGTATCCAGAAATAAAGTTTTATTGGAACACAGAAACCTTGATCAGAAACACAAATCAACTGCCCATATCCAGTCTGACTGTACTAACCTACAAGGCAAAATTCCGGACAGAAAACCCTGGGTAGAGGCTTTAAAAGGTCCATTTCCAGGCAGATCTTAGAGTTCTCCTTAGAACAACAGTATCAAAATCAATGGGAAAACAGTACAAAATAATTCAGTCAACATCTTGCATGTTACTAGTTGTCCTCTTGGTTAGTTGGGAAGCAGGAGTAAGAATCAAGAGTCCTAGAATGTTTTTCTGCAATTAACTGAAATAACTGATGTCACTGTATTTTAGGTACCTTTTCTAGCATGTATTATCTCTTTATGGGACCAACACCTTTAGCATCTTGAAAAGATGAATGGTTTGAAATTTGTAAAAGCCTTCAGAATCAGTGAATGAAAGTAGCTTCACAAGTACAGTGTCCCCTAATAGTAAAGAGAAGTCAATGAACACGTGTCCCTGTGTAAAGGTGGGTCTAGAAACCACCAAGAGGAGACATCTGGTCTATGGGCTTCAACTCACAGCCTCTGACCACCAAATGCTCGCAGACATTAACCTAGGTTATTGGCATACCAAACATTTTCAAAAAGATTATGCACATGTCCTTTAGGATCAAAGGTGAGTTAATGAAAAGTGTAATCAGGAGCATAAAGTAAGGGCAAACTCATGCAAGGCCAACGAATTTCATATGGCTAGTGTCACAGCCATCAACAGAGGTGTCAGTGCAGTGAACTAGAGACCTGGCTTTGCTTGAGAAACAGCTCTAGCAGCTTACAACCAAGGCTCTGGGAGCCAGAGTGGAAATCCAATCTAGGAAGTAGCAGCAGCAAACCATGAAGAGAAAAGGCCAACTCTACAATATCCTACCATAATGGAATCTCTAAGAGTCACACAGCTAAGATAGCAGCCTGGACCAACAATGAATGCTCTGTTGACACTGCACTAAAACTACAAGAAAGATTAGTCTTCAAAAGTCATAAACCCATGAGGATAGGAAAAGGAGAGAAGAGCTATCAGCCATAAAGTTTTTCTAGGTACTTAGAAAATGGATTAGCAGCAACTGATTGAGTACTACTGAGACAAAGGAACTGAAGCCAATAGGAGAGAAAGCTGACCTAAGCCAGTCTACCACAGAAGTCACAAAGGTTTTAGGACTTGGAGTACCAGTGACCTAATGAACAGGGAGAGAGTGTGCTGTTGCAGGGAAGTATGTAGTTAAAATAAGCCAGACTGTATGAAATCTGCTTGAGAAGCAATTAGATGCCAGTCCAGTTGCCAGGATTACTTCTGGGGAATTAGGAGTGGAAGGTCTTGGAGGTTTGTTCTCTGGAGATGGATAAACTAGGGGATAACCAGAAGCAGTTGAGGACCCCAAACAGGGAGGTTAAGTGATCATACACACTCTGGGAACCCCACACCTTTTCCCAGGGGGATTCCAGAACACCTGCAGCCCTCCAAGACAAGAGGTAGAAAGTTCTATCTTTGAGGAAGATGACCAGTCCAAGAGGAGAAATTTAAAGATAACAGATGTTGAAGTTCCCTATAGGGTTCACCTCAACTATTCAATGATGAAATTCAAAGTCAACAAGCCCAATTAATTCATTCAGAATGTCCAATCCACTTAACCAGAAATTGACAAGCAAAGGTTACAAGACAGCTGAAAAAGTCTCTAACATGGAAGACAGATACTAGATGAAACACACAGAAAATGGTAACTTGGAAGAAGCAGGATAATCAAAGAGAAGAAAAGTGAAAAACAAATGATTTCTTGTTATTAGTTATCATAAAAAACAGAGACTGCATCTAGAAATTGGAACAGAATAAAAGAACACTTAAGAAAACAAAAAGTTCTTAAAAATTAAAACTATAATATATGTGAGAAAAAAATCAATAAAATTAATGGTAAAATTTTAAAGCAATCTCCTAGACAACAAAAAGATAAAGTAAAAATATAAGAAAACAAATATTTCACAAATTCCAAAATTCAAATAGGCATCCCCAAATGGAATAACAGGAAAGAATTTGATAAAGTTATTTAAGAAGATTTTCCAGAACTATTGGATAAGGTTTCTGACTAACAGTCCACTAAGATCCCAACATACTGAAAGAAAGTAGATACAAACCATGACACACAGATCAGTGGGAAATTTCAGAACATCCAGGGAAAAGTCTACGTACAAACTATCATCAAAATGTCTCACTATCACTGAAAATTGAAAATAGAAGCTGTATGACAATGGGGAAATAACCTCAAATCTCAAGTAAAATTATTTCCTCCCTCAAATTCCACACAAAATATCAACCAGATGGGAAGGTTAAATAAAAAAGAAAACATATTTAGAAAGTCAAGGCTGCCCCAAGTTTACTTTTCACACACCCTTTCTCAGCAGATTACCAGAGGATGTGCTCCATCAAAATGAGAAAATAAACCAAAAAATTTAGAACACATGTGGGAATACTGACAAACTATGAGTACCATCTTGTCATCTCCTGTTTGACCACTTCCGGTTTGCCTTGATTCATGGACCTAACATTCCAGGTTCCTATGTAATATTGCTCTTTACAGCATCGAACCTTGCTTCTATCACCAGTCCCATCCACAACTGGGTGTTGTTTTTGCTATGGCTCCATCCCTCCAGTATTTCTCCACTGATCTCCAGTAGCACACTGGGCACCAACCAACCTGGGGAGTTCATCTTTCAGTATCCTATCTTTTTGCCTTTTCATACTGTTCATGGGGTTCTCAAGGCAAGAGTACTGAAGTGGTTTGCCATTCCCTTCTCCAGTGGACCACATTCTGTCAGACCTCTCCACCGTGACCCATCCATCTTGAGTGGCCCCACATGGCATGGCTTAGTTTCATTGAGTTAGACAAGGCTGTGGTCCATATGATCAGATTGGCTAGTTGTCTGTGACTGTGGTTTCAGTGTGTCTGCCCTCTGATGCCCTCTCTCAGTGCCTAACGTCTTACTTGGATTTCTCTTACCTTGGACGTAGGATATCTCTTCATGGCTGCTCCAGCAAAGCACAGTCACTGCTCCTTACCTTACATATGCCAGCAAATTTGGAAAACTCAGCAGTGGCCACAGGACTGGAAGAGGTCAGTTTGCATTCCAATCCCAAAGAAAGGCAATGCCAAAGAATGCTCAAACTACCGCACAATTGCACTCATCTCACACGTTAGTAAAGTAATGCTCAGAATTCTCCAAGCCAGGCTTCAGCAATATGTGAACCGTGAACTTCCTGATGTTCAAGCTGGTTTTAGAAAAGGCAGAGGAACCAGAGATCAAATTGCCAACATCTGCTGGATCATGGAAAAAGCAAGAGAGTTCCAGAAAAACATCTATTTCTGCTTTATTGACTATGCCAAAGCCTTTGACTGTGTGGATCACAAGAAACTGTGGGAAATTCTGAAAGAGATGGGAATACCAGACCACCTGATCTGCCTCTTGAGAAATTTGTATGCAGGTCAGGAAGCAACAGTTAGAACTGGACATGGAACAACAGACTGGTTCCAAATAGGAAAAGGAGTTCGTCAAGGCTGTATATTGTCACCCTGTTTATTTAACTTATATGCAGAGTACATCATGAGAAACGCTGGACTGGAAGAAATACAAGCTGGAATCAAGATTGCCGGGAGAAATATCAATAGCCTCAGATATGCAGATGACACCACCCTTATGGCAGAAAGTGAAGAGGAACTCAAAAGCCTCTTGATGAAAGTGAAAGTGGAGAGTGAAAAAGTGGGCTTAAAGCTCAACATTCAGAAAATGAAAATCATGGCATCTGGTCCCATCACTTCATGGGAAACAGATGGGGAAACAGTGGAAACAGTGTCAGACTTTATTTTTCTGGGCTCCAAAATCACTGCGGATGGTGACTGCAGCCATGAAATTAAAAGACACTTACTCCTTGGAAGGAAAGTTATGACCAACCTAGATAGCATATTCAAAAGCAGAGACATTACTTTGCCAGCAAAGGTGGTCTAGTCAAGGCTATGGTTTTTCCCGTGTTCATGTATGGATGTGAGAGTTGGACTGTGAAGAAGGCTGAGTGCCGAAGAATTGATGCTTTTGAACTGTGGTGTTGGAGAAGACTCTTGAGAGTCCCTTGGACTGCAAGGAGATCCAACCAGTCCATTCTGAAGGAGATCAGCCGTGGGATTTCTTTGGAAGGAATGATGCTAAGGCTGAAACTCCAGTACTTTGGCCACCTCATTCGAAGTGTTGACTCATTGGAAAAGACTCTGATGCTGGGAGGGATTGGGGGCAAGAGGAGAAGGGGACAACAGAAGATGAGATGGCTGGATGGCATCACTGACTCGATGGATGTGAGTCTCAGTGAACTCCGGGAGTTGGTGATGGACAGGGAGGCCTGGAGTGCTGCGATTCATGGGGTCGCAAAGAGTCGGACACGACTGAGCAACTGATCTGATCTATTCCTTGGAAGGAAAGTTATGACCAACCTGGACAGCATATTGAAAAGCAGAGACATTACTTTGTCAACAAAGGTCCGTCTAGTTAAGGTTATGGTTTTTCCAGTAGTCATGTATGGATGTGAGAGTTGGACTCTAAAGAAATCTGAGCACTGAAGAATTGATTTTTTTGACCTGTGGTGTTGAGATCCAACACCAAGATCTCCTTGGACTGCAAGGAGATCCAACCAGTCCATCCTAAAGGAAATCAGTCCTGAATATTCATTGGAAGGAATGATGTTGAAGCTGAAACTCCAATACTTTGGCCACCTGATGCAAAGAGCTGACTCATTTGAAAAGACCCTGATGCTGGGAAAGATTGAGGGCAGGAGGAGAAGGGGATGACAGAGAATGAGATGGTTGGATGGCATCACCAACTCAATGGACATGGGTTTGGGTGGACTCTGGGAGTTGGTGATGGACAGGGAGCCCTGGCATGCTGTGGTTCATGTGGTCGCAAAGAGTCGGACACGACTGAGCGACTGAACTGAACCGAACTGATGAGTACCATATTTGTAGTCATGCTAAAGAGGCCAGCTAAGTACAGTGAATGTCAGTGGAACCATCACTTTTGCTGTGAGATAATAATAACTACAGTTCAGCATGGAGATTGAGGAGGAAAAATTGTGATGCTTCTCATATGAATGGCAGCATGGAAGCCTGGCATCTCTACAGATTCAACAACTTGGAAAAGCCTTCTGATCCTTATGGACCAGTTTCCCAATCTTGGCATCACTGACTTGGGACCAATGAAGTCATTTTTTCTGGGCAGGATAGAGGTGTTCCTGAATATTGCAGGATATTTGGCAGAATCTCTAGGTTCTACCAGGTAAATGTAACAAAGCCACACGCACACTTTTGACAACCACAAATACCTACAGACAGTGTCAGATGTCTTTGGAGGCAGCTAAATTGTTCCTGAGTAGGAACTAGTGCTAAAGAGTAAATGAAGAATAAGATAAAAATATTCCTGATAAAAGGTATCTATGTAATATATCTATCCAACACTCATATCACACATGCCTATACTTGCAAAAGATTACAATCAACTCTATTTCTATTGATTGTTGAGATACTTCATTCTTTCCTCATTTTAAAGGAATTTTGTATCATGAACATGGATTCTTTCTCCAAAAAATGGATGAAAGTACACACTCAAAACTATAAGTGAGCACATCCTCATATACAATTATACTTCTAGGAATCTGACCTCCTAAAGAATGCTCCCACACACATATAAAATTATGTGTTCAAAATTATCATTTGTGACATTGATTTTAACAGCAAAAAGTAATCTAAGTGTTCAATAATAGAATACTGTGAAATCAACTGGACTTCCCAGATGGCTTGGTGGTAAAGGATCTGCCTGCCAATGCAGGAGACACAGGTTCAATCCCTGTGTTGGGAAGATCCCCAGGAGAACACCACTCCAGTGTTCTTGCCTGGAGAATCCCGTGGACAGAGTAACCTGGCAGGTCCACAGGGTTGCAGAGAGTTGGACACAACTGAGCAACTGAGCACTGTGAAATCAACTATGTCATATCATAAATTAATGGCAAGCAGCCATTAAAAACAAGAGTAAGTTCATTATCTACTAACATGGGATGATTTCCAAAATAAACCATGATGTTAAAAAGGTAAAGAGTAAAGCAGTATACATATTTCATGCATACACAAACAAATTCACA
Source organism: Bos indicus x Bos taurus (assembly GCF_003369695.1). NCBI lineage: Eukaryota > Metazoa > Chordata > Mammalia > Artiodactyla > Bovidae > Bos > Bos indicus x Bos taurus. The sequence continues at coordinate 43,502,315 of NC_040096.1, read as the reverse complement.
TTCTTCCCACCCCCTTTTCTTTTATACAAATTGATGGAAGTGGTTGACTCACAAATGGGGAACCTAGTTGCAGAAGGCCAGCGTTGGGGGGAATTGATATGTTCTTTTGTACCTTTTGAGTTTTAATCACATAAATCTTATTCATATTAAAATACAATAAAAATTTGCACCATGTGAATTTTTGTGCTCCAGTAGTACTCTGGGGTTACTGTCTTAAGATGTAACTAGCAACCAGTGTCTCAGAAGGCATCCTTGGGGAAGCAGTTGAAGCCCCACTGCCATCATGTAGAAAATGTTGTTCCTACAAGGATATGCTTCAGGGAAACTTGACAAAGAGGACCACTATGCCTCTGAATGGCATTTTAGACTGAATAGAATGAAACAGTTATCATTCTTCCTTTTACCCCCAACAGAGATTCAGATTCCTGATTATTAAATGTCAGGAAAAAAATGAACATAATCCAAAAAAAAAACCACCATTCCTACGAATGAATATTATAATAGAACTAGATTTAATAAAAGGAAAAGTTTTGCCCTGATTAGTAGGCTATAGAAGTCATTTTTGTAAGAGTGAATAGTCTCTGCTTTTGAGCAGAAAGCCAGCAATGAAATTGACTCAGAGAAGAAAGGGCCAGCAGGGAGGTGGGAATATGACTTCATAATCCAAAATTTGACTTCTCACTTAGACTGCTCTTAGGTTAAACTGAAGAAAAGAGCATGAGATCAAAGACAGGGGCAGTGAGTTGTGGCTTAGCTGTACTCACAGTGTAATCTTGGGGAAATCATTTAAGCTATTGTCAAAAGGGGACAATCCCTGAATGCAGAAATGTGGGGAGGATTAACAAGCAAGAAACCAACAACAAAGAGTATGTGAGGATTAAAGCTGAGAAACAAAATTTTCTAACTTTAAATATTGAGTTCATGAATTCAGAGGCAATCTCTAAAGAAGTAAATGTATAGGAGACCGTGGAAGCATTGTCAAAATACTAACTAAATGGTCAATATTTAATGAGTTTATTTTATAATAAGAATAATGTTTATATTATAAAACAAAATGATGCAGCCTAATCAATCAATCAACTTACTGCTGATACAAGCATCCCCAATGGTTTGCTCGAGTCTTTAGGTGAATTCTGACATGTGACACCATAAAGTCAAAATAACTCTGATAAAGGATGAGGATGGAGGAATTACTGTTAATCTCTTAAACCTCAGCAGGTGTCCTTTTAGTTCAATATTTTTTAGAGTGCCCTCTATGTTAAGACATAACCAGACCAACGAGATGGAGCCAAGGTAAATAAGCCAGTCACAGGATAGAGATATAATTTAAAAGGAAAGGCAGACCAAAGGAAAAGAAATAACACATTAAAGCAAATTAGGATAAAAACTACAAGGAGAAGCAAGTCATGTGCATCCAAAGACCTAACGAAGTACACTATTTACATCTGTAGACATCTGAGAAGGTAGCTAGGAGAAGGTATAATTAAGCATGTCTTTGACAACTTTCTAGAAAAACAATGCTTTAAGAGTATTTATGAATCTTGGTCCTCCTCATTTACAGGAAGTACAAATACATTCGAATACTTAAGCATAAGAAGGAAAGTCACAAAGGATATCAAGTTTCCAAAGTCATTTAAAGTATAGACTGTTCCTTCCTTTATATGTCTGCATATATTCTTATGTTGCTGGCTAAAGATAAATAAAAGCCTGCTGTTTCATATATGCCACAGATGACTCACAGATAAGAGCTATCAATGAACCATCATCATCAGTGCATTTATGTACAGTGTCAGAACTAACACATCAGTACTTAACTGACTTGCTTAGGTAATTCTACAGTAGCCCTGTCCCACAGAAATATAATGCAAACCAAATACGCACAATGACCAAGACACGGAAACAACCATGCACATCCATCATACCTGTCCATCAACAGATGAATGGATGAAGAAGATATGATGTGTGTATATACACACAGTGGAATACAACTCAGTCATAAAAAATGAAATAGTGCTGTTTGCAGCCAGATGGGTGAACCTAGAGGCTACCATACTCAGTGAAGTAAGTCATAAAAAGAAGGACAAATACCACATGATATTACTTATATGTGGACTCTAAAATATGGCACAGATGAACTTATCTACAGAAGCAGACTCATAGAGAATAGGCTTATGGTTGTGAAGGAGGAAGGATTAGGGATTTGGGGTTATCAGACACGAACTATAAGATATAAGATGAATAAACAACAAGTTCCTGTTGTAGAGCACAGGGAACTATATACAGTATCCTAGGATAAACCATAATGGAAAAGAAAATGGACAAAACAATATATGTGTCACTGAGTCACTCCGCTGTGTAGCAGAAAACCACAAGATTGAAAGTCAATAACACTTCAGTACAATGTTAAAAAGAAACATAATGCAAGTCACATAAGACATTTTAAATTTCTATTAGCCATATTAAAAATTTTAAAGGACTAGCTGAGTTGAAAATTTTAAATATATTTATTTGAATCTATTCACAACATTATTTCAATATGGAATCAACAGGAAAATACTGGAGAGAGTTTATATTCTTTTTTTTAATTTGTGAAATCTAGCACCTATTTTTGTCTTTGCAGCATACCTCACTTCTGCCTAGGTGCACACAGAGTGGTCAACAGGCACGTGCGTCTAGTGACATGTGGTTCTAAGCAATTACTGATACATCAAGATAGTGCCCATAAGGCTAGCTCATAATGAATATGTGAATGAGGAATAGGTGAATGGCAAAGTGACATAATACTCTTACAAACTCTTTTTTCCTCAGGTTAAACCACTGTAAATATATTTCTAAACAAAGATGAGACAATACACAAAATCTCCCCAAATTGATAAATAAAAAACACAAATTTTGATAAAAGTATATTTTAATGCTGAAACAAAATTTAAATACTAAGGATATAGTACACCCTGGGCTATTCATATTATTGTGAATACCCTTCAGAGAAGAAAAGTGGCAAGGGCAGATTAATAAAAAGTAGACTTTCTACTGTTCATTCATATTTCAATTTTTTTCTTAAGAACTTTGCCTCTTGCTACAACAGACTGGTTCCAAATAGGAAAAGGAGTTCCTCAAGGCTGTATATTGTCACCCTGCTTATTTAACTTATATGCAGAGTACATCATGAGAAATGCTGGACTGGAAGAAACACAAGCTGGAATCAAGATCGCCGGGAGAAATATCAATAACCTCAGATATGCAGATGACACCACCCTTGTGGCAGAAAGTGAAGAAGAACTCAAAAGCCTCTTAATGAAAGTGCAAGTGGAGAGTGAAAAAGTTGGCTTAAAGCTCAACTTTCAGAAAACGAAGATCATGGCATCTGGTCCCATCACTTCATGGGAAATAGACGGGGAAACAGTGGAAACAGTGTCACACTTTATTTTTCTGGGCTCCAAAATCACTGCAGATGGTGACTGCAGCCATGAAATTTGCAGCCATGAAATTAAAAGATGCTTACTCCTTGGAAGGAAAGTTATGACCAATCTAGATAGCATATTCAAAAGCAGAGACATTACTTTGCCAATAAAGGTCCGTCTAGTCAAGGCTATGGTTTTTCCTGTGGTCATGTATGGATGTGAGAGTTGGACTGTGAAGAAGGCTGAGCGCTGAAGAATTGATGCTTTTGAACTGTGGTGTTGGAGAAGACTCTTGAGAGTCCCTTGGACTGCAAGGAGATCCAACCAGTCCATTCTGAAGGAGACCAGCCCTGGGATTTCTTTGGAAGGAATGATGCTAAAGCTGAAACTCCAGTACTTTGGCCACCTCATGCGAAGAGTTGACTCATTGGAAAAGACTCTGATGCTGGGAGGGATTGGGGGCAGGAGGAGAAGGGGACAACAGAGGATGAGAAGGCTGGATAGCATCACCGACTTGATGAACTTGGGTTTGGGTAGACTCCGGGAGTTGGTGATGGACAGGGAGGCCTGGCGTGAGGTGATTCATGGGGTCACAAAGGGTTAGACACGACTGAGCGACTGAACTGAACTGAACTGAATATATACAAGCTTTATCTGATTCATTAAAGTGATTCAATATTACATTATTGTGAAGTGAAATTTTTCTTAATGTATTTATATGAGAATTGTTTATCCATTTGGCTATATAAATCTATCTGTATAGAAATAGGTGTTATTTTATGCCCCACTTTGACGAACTATTTTGAGTCTGCTTCTGTAATTAGTGGGGGAGTTTGCCAGGATCAATTAGTGATGCTTGTCATGGGTACAGGAGGGCGTTCTCCCAGTTCATGCACTGTATTTGTGTCCTGGCTAACCTGTTAGAAAGGACAAGAATAAATAGAGTATTCACAGAAACTGTTATGGGTTGATTACATCACCTCTCAGCCTTCTAAATTTGTCTGTTGTAGTCCTAGTACCCAGGACTTCAGAATGTGGTCTTATTTGGAGATAGAGTCCTATAGATAGTATTTGCTAAGTTGAAATAAGGTCATAATGGAGTAGCATAGGCCTTCAATCCAACAGGATGAGTATCCATATAAAAGGGCCAATCAACTATAGTATTTGTACAAAGGAACCAATCCTGAATTTCATTTTTTTTAAATAAAATGACTGCCTAGCACCTTCAGTGTTCTTGCCTTGAGAAGCCCAGGGACTGGGGAGCCTGGTGGGCTGCCGTCTATGGGGTTGCACAGAGTCGGACACGACTGAAGCGACTTAGCAGCAGCAGCATCTTCAAAAAGCCTAACAGAGTTATAATAATCTATAATTTAAAAATCTTAAGAGTCATTTTCATTTCTATCTCAGCATACTATTTGTAATTTACTACCCTAATTATAAGATAAATTTGTCATTAGTATTTCTTTTTCCTTTCCTCCCAGAGAATTTTAAAGCTATAATAGAACTTAGAAATACTCTAGTCCAAATGCCACATTTTGCATATGGGGAAACTGAGTACTGGAGAAATGACTTGAAAAGATCAACTGACTTCAAAATGACTCAGTCAAATCTTAATTTCCAATGAAATCTACATGAATATGCCTTCTTTACTTACTTCAGTAAGGGCATTTATACATTTAAAAATGCTTCTTTATTCTCTATAGAATGTGGAAGAATGAAAGATTAAATTCAATCAATTTCTCATTCAATTACTGTAAGGATGTTTTTACTTATTGCAAAGATAGGCCATTGTGACTATCCTTTGAAAAAAGAAAAAAAAAAAAAACCTGAGATACAAAAATCTTAACTTGTTCCACATATAAATTAGGAAGTAATTATTTGCATTACAAAAGATTTCATTTTACCAAAAAGATATTGTAGTAAGGTTCCTTGAAATATCAAGTCTCTTGGTAGAGCACAAATTTAATCCAATTCACAGAGGGAAGAGGGAGGCAAAAACTTTAGCTTGAGTATAACTTCTGCTTAAAAACCTTCCCTGACAAAATAATGGTCTTCTTCTGTGCTCCTCCTACCTGCCCTCTGTTTAACCTCTAACCTGGCTGTTTCTCACATAATGCATCCTGGTATTCATAGAATAAATTGCTGATTCAACCACAGTTAAGGGGCATTCAGAGGTCAGGAACCATGCCAAGAACTGGAGTAAAAAGGTAAATAAGAGAAGGAGAGTCTCTCTCTAGTTCAGTCTTATTATAGGATATTATCATTATTGCTAGTTTCCTTTTCTGCATACCCTCCTAAAATTTGCACTCCTTGGAGGCAAGATATGTCTTATTCACAGCTGAGTCTCCAGGACGTAACATGGTACCTGAATCACAGCATTCAGTAGATGAATACTGAGAAGTAAAATGACTGCTGCCATATTCCAAGAACTGTTCTACATTCATAATGTATCCTCATCTCATTCAGCCCTCAAGCTACCTAGGGATGGCACTTGTACAGAGTGTAACACTCAGGCTCACTTCAGTCGCTCAGTCGTGTCCAACATTTTGCGACCCCACGGACTGCAGCACGCCAGGCTTCCCTATCCATCACCAACTAACAGAGCTTGCTGAAACTCATGTCTATCGAGTCAGTTATGCCATCCAACCATCTCATCCTCTGTTTTCCCCTTCTCCTCCTGCCTTCAATCTTTCCCAGCATCAGGGTCTTTTCCAGTGAGTCAGTTTTTCACATCAGGTAGCCAAAGTACTGAAGCTTCAGCTTCAGCATCAGTTCTTCCAATGAATATTCAGGACTTATTTCCTTTAGGATAGACTGGTTGCATCTCTTTGCAGTCCAAGGGACTCTCAAGAGTAGTCTCCAAAACCACAGTTTAAAAACATCAATTCTTCAGTGTTCAGCTTTCTTTATAGTCCAACTCTCACATTCATACATGACCACTGGAAAAACGATATAGTTTTGACTAGATGGATACTTGTAGGCAAAGTAATGTCTCTGCTTTTTAATATGCTGTTTAAGTTGGTCATAGCTTTACTTCCAAAGAGTAAGCGTCTTTCAATTTCATGGCTGCAGTCACCACCTGCAGTAATTCTGGAGCCAAGAAAATAAAGTCTGTCACTGTTTCCAGTGTTTCCTCATCTATTTCCCATGAAGTGATGGGACCAGATGCCATGATCTTCGTTTTCTGAATGTTGAGCTTTAAGCCAACTTTTTCACTCTCCTCTTTCACGTTCATCAAGAGGCTCTTTAGTTCTTCTTTGCTTTTTGCCTTGAGGGTGCTGTCATCTGCTTATCTGAGGCTACTGATATTTCTCCTGGTAATCTTGATTCCAGCTTGTGCTTCATCCAGCCCAGCATTTCACATGATGTACTCTGCATATAAGTCAAATAAGCAGAGTGACAATATATAGCGTTGATGTACTCTTTTCCCAATTTGGAACCAGTCTGTTTCTCCATGTCCAGTTTTAACTGTTGCTTATTGACCAGCATACAGATTTTTCAGGAGGCAGATCAGGTGGTCTGGTATTCCCATCTCTTAAAGAATTTTCCACAGTTTGTTGTGATCCACACAGTCAGAGGGTTTGGCATAGTCAATAAAGCAGAAGTAGATGTTTTCCTGAAACTCTCTTGCTTTTTCAATGATCCAACAGATGTTGGCAATTTGATCTCTGGTTCCTCTCCCTTTTCTAAATCCAGCTTGAATTTATGGAAGTTCACAGTTCACGTACTGTTGAAGCCTGGCTTGGAGAATTTTGAGCATTACTACACTAGCATGTGAGATGACTGCAACTCTGTGGTAGTTTAAACATTCTTTGGCATTGCCTTTCTTTGAGATTGGAATGAAAACTGACCTTTTCCAGTCCTGTGGCCACTGCTGAGTTTTCCAAATTTGCTGGCATATTGAGTGCAGCACTTTAATAGCATCATCTTTTAGGATTTGAAATAGCTCAACTGGAATTCCATCACCTCCACTAGCTTTGTTTATAGTAATGCTTCCTAAGGCCCACTTGACTTCACATTCTAGGATGTCTGGCTCTAGGTGAGTGATCACATCTCATGATTATCTGGGTTATGAAGATCTTTTTCATATAGTCTTCTGTGTATTCTTGCCATCTCTTGTTAATATCTTCTGCTTCAGTTAGGTCCATACCATTTCTGTCCATTATTGTGTCCATCTTTACATGAAATGTTCCTTCGGTATCTAATTTTCTTGAGGAGATCTCTAGTCTTTCCAGTTCTATTGTTTTCCTCTGTTTCTTTGCATTGATAACTGAGGAAGACTTTCTTATATCTCTTTGCTATTCTTTGGAATTTTGCATTCAAATGAATATCTTTCCTTTTGTCCTTTGCCTTTAGTGTCTCTTCTTTTCTCAACTATTTGTAAGGCCTCCTCAGACCACCATTTTGCCTTTTTGCATTTCTTTATCTTGGGGTTGGTCTTGATCACTGCCTACTATACATGTCACAAACCTCCATCTGTAGTTCTTCAGTCACTCTATCAGATCTAATCCCTTGAATCTATTTGTCACTTCCACTGTATAGTCATAAGGGATTTGATTGAGGGCATACCGGAATGGTCTAGTGGTTTTCCCTACTTTCTTCAATTTAAGTCTGAATTTGGCAATAAGGAGTTCATGATCTGAGCTACAGTCAGCTCCCAGTCTTGTTTTTACTGACTGTATAGAGCTTCTCCATCTTTGGCTTCAAAGAATATAATCAGTCTGATTTCAGTGTTGACCATCTGGTGATGTCCCTGTATAGAGTTTTCTCTTGTGTTGTTGGAAGAGGGTGTTTGCTATGATCAGTGTATATCCTCCTAAATTTTGCATTCCTTAAAGGCAAGATATGTCTTATTCAAAGCTGACTCTCCAGGACCTAATGTGGTACATGATTTACAGCATTCAGTTGAGGAATACTCAGTAAGAAGTATGATTTCTCAGTGCTACCATACACCATATTCCATGTTCATAAATGTATCCTCATCTCATTCAACCTTCAAGCTCCCTGGAGATGGCACTGGTACAGAGTGTGATACTCAGGCTCAGAAGTTGCATAAGTTGGTGAAGCTCACACAATTCAAAAGTGATCAAAAAGCCATGCAAACTCACATCTGTAAAACATTCTGAAGCTCATTCTTTCCCCACTTTACAAACTAGCAAAATAAGATGTCTGTAGAACTCAAAAAATATAAGCAAATGTATTAATCACAAACACAGAAAAGAGGCAGGTAAAAAGTGAAATTTCCCCGTCTTTATTACTTCATCTGTTTCCTGGAAAGATAATTATATATTTATGTACAAGATGACACTCTAATAGGTACACAGTATCTGCTATATGAAATTGTAAAGCATTATGAATCTACTCTGTGATCATTTATAAGATAAAAGTTTTGATAACCAAGATTTTCATGCAAGAGCATTCTATCATTCTTAAGTTATTTTTAAAAACATTATTTTTCTTTAAAAATAACTTAAAAACTACAAGAGCACAGTGTGCCATCATGTAGGCCTGGGATTACACTCTGTTCCTCCCATTTCTAGGCCATGTAGTCTTTGAAACAACTTTAAGAAGACACGTAAAGACAGAGTTGAGAGATTGCAAAGAGCTGGGCATGGCAAGAAAGAAAACAACATGCAAGAGGAAAAATAAACTACATTACATATGACAAACGGTACAATGAGCACTGCAGAAAATCAAAGCACTAAATGGAGGGCAATACTGCATTGCTAATTCAGAACTTTGAAGAAAAGAGTGAATCGAAAATAATGAGAGGATTTTTATGAACAAAAAACAGATCTACCTTTTGAATCACATATATTACAATGAGAGAGTAAAAAAGAAAAAGAACAATTGGAATAAAAGCAGACTCAGGGACACAACTGAAGAAAAACTTCAGAGATTTAAAGATAAATCTTTAAGGAGGCAAAGAGGATGCAAATCAGGAGGAACATCATAGTCCACAGGAAACTAGAGAAAAATTCTCTCACACATCTACAAACCTCCATACACCCTGGATAAAGATTTTTAATACAGGGCCCAGTGGGAGGGGGAGAACAAAACTCGCAAACCTCTGAGAAAACCAGCTTATCTTCAAAGTAACAAAATTATTGTTGGCATCCATATCTCCCTTGCCATTTTAACCCCATGAGAGAGACAAATGAGCGACACTAACAATAATTTAATTAAGAGGGGAAAGTCTGTAAGCCAAGATTTTTGTAACAAGCCAATAATACGATAATAATAAAAATAATAATTATTTTAGTACAATAATAATAATAATAAAGTCAGATATTCAAGAGCTCAGAAAGTCTAGCCAAAAATCCCTTTAAAATTACTTAATAATATACTCCAGTTAACTGAGAAATGATCAAAATTAATGGAGATGCTATGGCATAAAAGAACTTAAAGGCTGAATGTTAAACATAAATGTCTCAGTAAATGATGAAAATGTTACAAATGTACCTAAATCTAAAAATTGTAAAAGTAATTTAGTCTCAGTAAACCAAATTCAAAACAAAAGGTTTTGCCCAAGAGGTACATTAAAATACATTCAACACCACTCTTCATTAAATACAAATCAAAACTACAATGAGATACCACTTTACACCTAACAAGAGAGTTATAATTTACAAACATAAAAGAAGAAAAAGAAAATAAGTATTGGCAAGTATACAGAGAAATTGGAACTCTCGTACATTACCAGTGAGAACGTAAAACAGTTTCGCCTCTGCGGAAAAGGTTTTGGCAGCTCCTCAAGAACTTACACAAAGGATGACCATGGAGCCCAGCAATTCCACTTGTAGGTACACACACACACATACAGCTGAACACAAGTATGCAAACAAATACATGTACAACATGATTGCAGGAGCAATGTTTACAAGAGCTTAAGAGGCGGAAACAACCCAAACACCAATCAATGGGTAAACAGATAATAGAACTGCGGTATATATAGGCAATGGAATATTATTCAGCCGTTAAAAGAAATGAAGTAGTGATATGTTCTACAATGTGGATGAACCTCAGAAATATTATGTTCACTGAAAAAAATCAATGACAAAAGGTGGTATGTGGTATGATTCTACTTGTAGGAAATATCCAGAATAAGCTAAATCTACAGAGACAGAATATAGATTGGTGGTTGCCAAAGGTGTGGGCAAGAGAAATGGGAAGTAAACACTTAACCAAAAGGATTTTTTTTAATGGAGAGATGAACATATTTTAGAACTAGATAGAGGCTAGCTGTACGACATTGTGAATATACTAAATGCCACTAAACTGTTCCCTTTCAAATAATTTTTTTAAATAGTTAATTTTATGTTGTGTGAAGTCTGTCTTAATGAAAAATAGGTTTTAATAAAACAACTAGAAAGGAAAGTAGGGAACAGAAGGATAGATTTTTTAACCTAACAAACTAAGTGGAAAAAGTGTTAAGTATCATATGCTTATTGGAGAAGGAAATGGCAACCCACTCCAGTGTTCTCGCCTGGAGAATCCCATGGACGGAGAAGCCTGGTAGGCTGCAGTCCATGGGGTTTCACAGAGTCGGACACGACTGAAGCGACTTGGCAAAAAATCATATGCTTAAAGGAGCAGGTAAGATTTAAGAGGCACTTTCATTAAATCTTAAGAGAAGTGCTAAACTTTTCTAAGTGACACAAAAGAATGCCTGAATATATACATACATACAGACAGACAGATACATAGACACACACACACCCACATATGTAAGAGAACTATACATTAATAGTTCTCAATGGGAAGATGAGGTATTTTAGAAATACCAGTCCTTCCTAAATCCTAATAAAAAGGCGAAGTGGATATTCAGTAAGTTGACTAATGATCACAAAATTTACCGAGAGAAGTAAATTGGTCAGAATTTCAAAGAAAATTTAGAAAAGTAAAGCCCCCCCCATACTGGATACTATTATACAAGTATAGTAATTAAAGCAGTATGATTCAAATACAAATACTGACATATGGCAAACCAAGAAACAAAGCCTGAATCCCAGTATATGTTACGTAATCATTTGGGGTGTTCAATTTTCTCTTCAGCACCCACTACATCCCACATATTGTCCTAAGGATGAGAGTCAAACCCACATCTCATTAGACACCAATATAACTTCAGCACTATGGCAAAATTAGGAGTAAGAAATAAAATATTCCAACATATTTTAAACTGTCAGTGTATGTCTTGTCTTCTGTAGGGAAGACTTACTTCTCCACTGGAAAAATAATGAAAAAATTCCAAAAGGAAGCATGTACAAAGTTAAAACATAGAAAAAGAAAAATGCTTATATCCTAAAATAAAAACAATTATAGAGCAAAAGTAAAACTTCAGAAATTATTAAGGGTATAAACGGTTATACCATTAACAAACAGTTTACAGCAATCAATTAAAATCACTGAAGTTCTAATGTAAAAGTAGGCAGAGTCCATTAAATGACAGAAGAATAAGATAACAAAATTATTTATTCAGTAATGAGTTAGACAATTTTCAATGGAATACTAACTTTCACTATCAAATTAAATGCTTTAAGAAATCTATTAATATTAATAAAAATATAATGAAATTATATTCCCTTTATACAATGCTGACAGAAACATTGGCACACTTGCTAGACATCAATGTGTTGATATACAGTTGATCCTTGAACAACACAAGTTTGAACTGCATGGGTATCCTTATAAGCAGATTTGTTTCAACAAATATATTGGAAATTTGGGGGAAGGTTTGCAGCAATTTCAAAAAACTTATAGACGAACTGCACTGCCTAGAAAAGTGAAAAAGTTTTAGAAAAAGCTAGGTATGTCATGAATGCATAAAATAGATGTACATATGACACAAAAATTTATGTTAATTGACTGTTTTCAATAAAGACAACAGTAGGCTGAGAGAGTCACCCTGACTCTGAGAGAGTCAACAGACGTAATGTTGGTTTTCAACTGCCTAGAGTTTGGTACCCCCAACCCATGCATTTGATCAATAGTCAATTGCATGTCAAATTTCTTTGATGTATATATCTACATCATAATTCTCCCTCATGTAATAATCAAAGGAAGGCAAACATTTCATATAAAATGTACCTAAAATGTTCATCACAGGTTCATGTATAACAGTAAACACACAAGAAACTAAATATTCAATCATAGAGGATTTGTTAGCTAGATTACTGTATATTATATATTGTATACTATTTAAACCACACTTTTAAATAATATTTAATGATATGAGATATGGTAAACAAAACTTTTAAAGACAGTCTTTCAAAGTATACTCAGATAATTTTAAAATATGGAAGGAAATAGTTCTGAATTATAAATAGTATTACTATGATTGGTAGAATCATCTATTTTCATCTTTATATTTCCTTGTAATTTAAAAATTCTCCACAGTGAGCTCATTTTACTTTGATAATCATGTAGGAAATAAATAATGAGGTCAGTGTGACAACTCACTCTGGAGTACATTATAAAAAGTATTATTCTGCTGTAAATGATTTCATTAGCTCATACCTTTTATCAACCCCCTCCCTTAGTTATGAAATTGAAGCATGAGTAAAAGCTCTAAAGCCCAGAGATGATGTACATTAGCAAAGAATATCAAGATGCTTAACAAGAGGTATTTCATGATCAATTTCAAGCAAGCATACATTGCTCATGCAATTGATTGGCACGTCAAATTCTTGACAAAATAATAAGTGACTCTAGGTGCCAATCACTGTCTCACAATGCATTCCATTGTACACTTTTTGGTGTCAATGATTAAATTATGATGGCATCCCAAATACAGCAAACTGTTAAGAAATTACTCCTCCTCTTGGGAATCTGCTGTTCTGATGCTCTGCCAATATCTGGCCAAAAAGTCGAGGCAAACACACAGACTGCTTTTCAATTGATGGGTTGAGAGCAGCCAACTTTAGAAATTCCTAGTTATGGCTGGCTATAGTCAGCAGATTTTCTTAATTCCATTGTCTACTTTCAAAGGCAGCCAGTCCTGACAGTTCTCTTGACACTGCCCACCCACGACTCGTTCCAGTTCACCCTATACCTTTCACCTTCAAGAATGACCTCTGTTTTCTCTGTTATTCCACAGCAGGAAAGGAGAAATTTCTGCTACTTTAAAAAAGGTGGTGTGGGGATACTTTTTTTTAGTGACTCTTCTCTATTGAATATCCAATGCATTGAAAGTTAAGAATTATAATCCTGCATTGATGGAAAAAGCAAAACAAAACTGAAGTATGAAAGGGAAATGACACAGTGGAGGATGCATGAATTCAATAAATGAATGCAATGCAAATGAGAGAATCCACAGAAGAGCAGACATAAATACTGCCAACACCAACACTTGCAGAAAAGACGCCACACTAGTCAGAGAGTAACAAGAAGAGGGAACACTCTTAAACAATGGCCACCTGCTAATGGTCTGCATTTCACCCCTACACACAGCACAACAAGGCAAATGAGCTAAAAATAATAAGCCCTATTATTTTTCCTGTTTTCTTCTCCCTTCTTATATTTTAGTGAAATCATCTTCCATCCTCTTGTTTCCTATCAACAACAGTACAATCCATTTCCTAATATCTGGGTGATATATTAGCCACCTGAGTGTCAAACTTGTTTTTCCTCATTTTCAGGGGATATTTATGTCATGATACGCCACACTTATTTCAATATAATTTATTGTGCAACAGTGGTGTTTCTATGAAATAAAATCAAGGCACTGAACCACATCACCAAAGAGGAGTGGTGAAAGTACACTTCATCACAGCCTAACTGAAAAATGTTTTAATATATATTCAGAGTATGGGAGAATTACTGTGATTATTAAAGAGCACCTACATGCAAAGGACACTAAAAAGATGAAAACCACTTAAAACTCAGCTATTTGTTCTTTTAAAAAGCAAAGACAATCATGCAGGCAGAACATTCTGGGACTGAAAGATCGGGACTGGAGGTTCAGACACAGAAAGCATCTGGATATCTGAGGTCCCAGTTAATCGGTGATGTCCAATAGAACTATCTATGTTGCATGATAGAAACCTTCTGTGATCTGCATTGTTCAGTATAGCTGTGACTAGCCCCATGTGGCTACTGAGCCTGACATATGGCTAGTGCTACTGAGAAATTCTTTAATTTGATTTCACTTTATTAATTAAATGTAAATAGCTCCATGGAGGTAGTGGCTACTATACTATAGACAGTAATATGCAGTGTACAGTACTATAGGAAGCTTGTATTAGAAAAGAAACAAGGTGAAACAAATTATGAATAAAAAAAGTCTGAAGAGTTTAACTCTCCAATGTGACCACACACCCAATGCTTAAAATATTTTGAGTAACTACCTGTTTTAGTCCCTCCTCTGTAGCCACCATTATTTTCCCTTAGATTTGAAACAGATAAGAAAATTCCAGAAAAACTGAATTTAACACAACATATATATATATATATATATATATATATATATATATATATATATATGCTTTGTATCTCTCTGACTCAAAGAGAAAACAGAACTCAAGGAAGAATAGTAACTGAACGTGAAGCTGGTGGACAGATGTCCTTTCAGTTCTTAATTGGCTAAAGACTCATTCAACACTTTCTAACCCTAAAGATAAACAAACCTAGTCCTTTGTAACAATTTATGCATAGTCTCTCTATATGACCGTGCATATATCCAAGAAATAATATTACATGACTATGATATCTGATGCAATGCTATCGATACTGATGAGAAGTGATTAGGATGCAGTCAGTCTTGTTTCATTTCCAGAACTTTAGAGATATTACAAATTGATAAATAAAAGTGATGGTTTATGCCTGCTTCTCCATGACTCAGATGAAAGAAATGTCCCATCACACCTGATCTTTTGAAGAAGCAGGAAAGCTTATATAAAAAAGCCCTTTGCACCTACCAGACCATTCTGCTCAGAGATTTGTACCTCCTCTTTCTCTCTACAACCTACTGAGAATCACCAGACTTTTTGACATCAGACATCCAAATTTGAATGTAGATTAAGATTCTTCCCAACCTTGCAGTTCATACTATCATATTTAAAATATCACAAACCCACACATTTTTTTTTTGTTGGACAATTATATAAGATATTGGATCATTACTGATGTGTTAAATTTAAACAAACTCTAGAACGTATTGACAGTATTATAAACTCTGGCCTGTTATACTATGTAACATGGATTAGGCTTTTTTTAATTTATGTTAAAATGTCCCACTAATTTTGATTTTAGCTGAAGGCTCAAATAGCTGTGTGTATGTATCCATTTGTACTCATACATATATTGACTTGGAAATTAACTTCATTTGAAATAGCACCAGTTATAATTTACTTTAAAAAATACAACAGACATTATAAATACTGGTGCATCACTTGCTTTAAGAAAAAAATAATAATCTGGGTTGACAGTGAATCAAGCAAAATTTCTTCCATAATAAGATGCCATGTAAATGATTCAGTTTTGTCTGGAAACTCCTCAAATGTTGCCAGAGGCTATATCAAAGTCACATTTAAGTCTTAAACATCTTAGATGCTTTGATTGAGATTTTGATTATAATAGTCCAACTACTCACCCTTAGTCAATAAAAACATCCATTTTATCACTTAATGTCTTCATGCTAATTCAATTATGTTTATTTCTGTCTACATTTTATATCTAAAGTGCTACTTTAGCATCCATACCGTTGAATTTTCACTTGAATCCTTCTAGCAAATAATATATAAGATTTAACAATTTGCTCTATTTTTGTATTAATTACACTGAGCTTCCATAATTTCTTAAATTTTTCAAGAGAGCAGAAAAAGTCAAGAAGCTTTGACATATTTATTCATCTCAGTTTTCTATCAATGGTCATAAAGAAAAATAAGCAAAAATTTACTTTTATGGAGTTAAGCCTACTACTTTGGGGGACCAATTACAACATAGGGAAAGAATGAATTAAAAATACCTCCTTCCACAGATATGGCAAAGGTGATATTTATAAACTGCTCCAGTCATCTTTGTAACAGGTATATAAAGTACACAACCCAAATGCAAAGGTCACTGGTACTAGATTTGCAGGAGCAACAGCTGCTAACAAGTAACCCTTGCAAGTGCCCTCGGATCAAGGAGTGCCCGAGATAGGAAAGACTGTGTGACTGGCACAACTGGAGAACATCAGCGGCACAGCACAGACTGAAATGAGGCTGACTTGAGTTCAAATCTCAGGTCTGCTTCAGAGGTCCCCAACCTTCTTGGCTCTAGGGACCGGTTTCATGGAAGACAATTTTTCCACAACGGGGGAGGGGAGGGATGGTCCAGAACCACTCAAGAGCATTACATTTATTGTGTACCATATTTCTATTACTATACCAGCTCCACTTCAGATCATTCAGCATCAGATCTTGGAGGCTGGGGACCTCTGTACTATAGGACCCAGGGCAAGTCTCATCGTTCCTGCCTTTCAGTTATCTCATTTGGAAAATGAGGATCCTACCACTTATCTCATGAAAGTAGTTGAAGGGATTACATAAAAGTGAATTACCAGTATAATTACTACTGTACATTAGTCATAAATTTCAGGAAACAATATAAAGCCAATCATAGCCTCTATTATCGTTGTGTTAAATATTTTACAGGTAAGTCAACCATGATGTCTTTCTTCTTCTCCAGAGCCAAGAAACTTTTCCTTTAAAAAAGGTAGCATTGCATATCAATGATTACAGCTTTTAGGTCCACTTAGACCATGTCTATTTGTACTGTCTTTACTTTATAACGCATCATATTGTGTCCAATAGAAAACCTTGCTGGATCCATTCCAATTATATCAGGTCCATTTCACTGAAAAATTGCCTGCCACGTCCATTCAGAGTCTAGTGCAATGGGCTACCAATGGCTTTTTCTAAATGGAACACTGGCTGCTGGAACTAGTTGTGCTCATTCATTTTAAAATGACTTAACCTTGCCCCATTCCAGTGCCACTATTTTGCTAAGTGTCTTTTGGTCTTTTCCTTCCCCTTTTCTTCTTCAGAAATCCAAAAGAGTCTAAAGGGAAATATCTCAGATCTATTTTCCCCCCTCTAAAAAATTCAGGCTGCTATGTTTGTAATCAATGACCCAAGTCCAGGATAATCACATTTGGTTTTCACAATCAGAATTCCCAGAAGCAGCTCAGCCTTTTCAGCTTATTTCTTCAAAAATATTAGACTTGTTTTATGACAAAGAACTATGCATTTGGTATAAGACTTATTACGAATAAGCAAAATATTTTATGGTAAAATGCTTTTAACATATATTTTTAAATACATTCTCTACCACTGTTGAAAACATATAGTTTTCTAACTGAAACATGTAGCAATGGGCTCCAAAAAATTATAGTGGCCAATGAAAGACATTTCAAAAATAAATCCAGAAATCTATAAATTGCAAGATAGTTGCAAGTCGTAATAATGAGCTTAACATAATAAATTAAACAGGGAAAATTTTAAGGGCCAAAAGCTGGCACCAGCTTTAAAACTAATTATTCTGGAACAAGAGCTCTATTTGTAGTATAACATTGAAATGCAAGGTTGGGGTGCCTGACAGCTCAAAACCAGAATTTACCTATGTACACCCCGCTGTAATGAGCATATTGTAAGAGAAAAAAAATCAGTCTTTAAGTACCCTCACCAGAAGAACCATCAGATATCTCAGACATTACATCTTCCATGTGAAGAACTAATAGATTAATTTCATAATAGAGTGTTAGGTATGAAAATTACTAATTTCATGTCAAGAAAACACCACAGATATAGAGAGCCAGATAAGTTGTGATTCGAAAACCAAACTCCGCTGGTTCATCATGTTACTCACTTCAGCACCTACTTACACATGCATCCACCTATGCTCATAGCAAACCAGACAGACCTGAGGCCAAATATCTCCTTTAAAATATCTTCAGGTAGCTGGAGAACGTGGAAAATGTCCCCAAAACTAAATTAATCAGACCTCTAAATACTATTGTTTTAACTAAGTAGAATTTTCAGTACTTTTGAAAACATCACTTAGATAAAATATTTGCCTATGAAACTGTTTCTCAAGTGTTATTTTGATGTAAAATTGAGTGTTTAGGGATAGAAATTCCCTCAAGCCCTCTGAAATGATAGCACATTGACAGTGTCAAAAGCCATGCTGAGATCAAGGGAAATGCGAATGGGAGTAGCAGCAACTGCATTCATAAAGAGGTCATTTAAAAGCTCTTTGCTATCTTATAAACTCAAACACGACTAGAATTTCAACCAAAAAAGGAGTTTAGGTTTCTATCATAAACCAAAAGAAGTAAACCAGTCAAAATTTAAAAAAAAAAAAAAAAAAACCTGAATGACTAGGAAAAAATTCAATTGTCAGATTCTAGTCCATTTGCATTTGATAGATTGAAAAATGCAATTTAATATTAACAATGAGTTTTTAAAAGAAGAGATATACCCTCATTTTCAGACAAAAAGTAAACTTCAGTATTTAACTGTTCAGTTCAGTTCAGTCATCCAGTCATGTCCTAGTCTTTGCTACCCCAAGGACTGCAGCATGCCAGGCCTCCCTGTCCATCACCAACCCCAGAGTTTACTCAAACTCAGGTCCATTGAGTCGGTGATGCCATCCAACCATCTTATCCTCTGTCGTCCCCTTCTCCTCCCACCTTCAATCTTTCCCAGCATCAGGGTCTTTTCAAATGAGTCCGTTCTTCACATCAGGTAGCCAAAGTATTGGAGTTTCAGCTTCAGCATCAGTCCTTCCAATGAATAGTCAGGACTGATTTCCTTAGGGATTGTCTGGTTGGATCTCCTTGCAGTCCAAGGGACTCTCAAGAGTCTTCTCCAACACCACAGTTCAAAAGCATCAATCCTTTGGCACTCAGCTTTCTTTATAGTCCAACTCTCACATCCATACATGACCACTGGAAACCATAGCCTTGACTAGACGGACCTTTGTTGACAAAGTAATGTCTCTGCTTTTTAATATGCTGTCTAGGTTGATCATAACTTTCCTTCCGAGGGGTAAGTGTATTCTAATTTCATGACTGCAGTCACCATCTCCAGTGGTTTTCGAGCTCAAGAAAATAAAGTCTCTCACTGTTTTCCCATCTATTCACCATGAAGTGATGGGACCAAGATACCATGATCTTAGTTTTCTGAATGTTGAGCTTTAAGCCAACTTCTTCACTCTCCTCTTTCATGTTCATCAATAGGCTCTTTAGTTCTTCCTCACTTTCTTCCATAAGGGTGGTGTCATCTACATATCTGAGGTTACTGATATTTCTCCGGGCAATCTTGACTGCAGCTTGTGCTTCATCCAGCCCAGCATTTCTCATGATGTACTCTGCATATAAGGTAAATAAGCAGGGTGACAATATACAGCCTTAATGTAGTCCTTTCCCTATTTGGAACCAGTCTGTTTTCCCATGTCCAGTTCTAACTCTTTCTTCTTGATCTGCATACAGATTTCTCGAGGCAGGTCAGATCAGATCAGATCAGTCACTCAGTCGTGTCCGACTCTTTGCAACCCCATGAATCGCAGCACGCCAGGCCTCCCTGTCCATCACCAACTCCCAGAGTTCACTCAGACTCATGTCCATGGAGTCAGTGATGCCATCCGGCCATCTCATCCTCTGTCGTCCCCTTCTTCTCCTGCCCCCAATCCCTCCCAGCATCACAGTCTTTTCCGATGAGTCAACTCTTCGCATGAGGTGGCCAAAATACTGGAATTTCAGCTTTAGCATCATTCCTTCCAAAGACATCCCACGGCTGATCTCCTTCAGAAAGGACTGGTTGGATCTCCTTGCAGTCCAAGGGACTCTCAAGAGTCTTCTTCAACACCACAGTTCAGAAGCATCAATTCTTCGGTGCTCAGCCTTCTTCACAGTCCAACTCTCACATCCATACATGACCACAGGAAAAACCATAGCCTTGACTAGCCAGACCTTTGTTGGCAGAGTAATGTCTCTGCTTTTGAACATGCTATCTAGGTGGGTCATAACTTTCCTTCCAAGGAGTAAGCGTCTTTTAATTTCACGGCTGCAGTCACCAACTGTAGTGACTTTGGAACCCAGAAAAATAAAGTCTGACACTGTTTCCACTGTTTCCCCATCTGTTTCCCATGAAGTGGTGGGACCGGATGCCATGATCTTCGTTTTCTGAATGTTGAGTTTAAGCCCACTTTTTCACTCTCCACTTTCACTTTCATCAAGAGGCTTTTGAGTTCCTCTTCACTTTCTGCCATAAGGGTGGTGTCATCTGCATATCTGAGGCTATTGATATTTCTCCCGGCAGTCTTGATTCCAGCTTGTGTTTCTTCCAGTCCAGCGTTTCTCATGATGTACTCTGCATATAAGTTAAATAAACAGGGTGACAGTATACAGCCTTGATGAACTCCTTTTCCTATTTGAAACCAGTCTGTTGTCCCATGTCCAGTTCTAACTGTTGCTTCCTGACCTGCATACAAATTTCTCAAGAGGCAGATCAGGTGGTCTGGTATTCCCATCTCTTTCAGAATTTCCCACAGTTTCTTGTGATCCACACAGTCAAAGGCTTTGGCATAGTCAGTAAAGCAGAAATAGATGTTTTTCTGGAACTCTCTTGCTTTTTCCATGATCCAGCGGATGTTGGCAATTTGATCTCTGGTTCCTCTGCCTTTTCTAAAACCAGCTTGAACATCAGGAAGTTCACGGTTCACATATTGCTGAAGCCTGGCTTGGAGAATTTTGAGCATTACTTTACTAGCGTGTGAGATGAATGCAATTGTGCTGTAGTTTGAGCATTCTTTGGCATTGCCTTTCTTTAGGATTGGAATGAAAACTGCCCTTTTCCAGTCCTGTGGCCACTGCTGAGTTTTCCAAATTTGCTGGCATATTGAGTGCAGCACTTTCACAGCATCATCTTTCAGGATTTGGAATAGCTCAACTGGAATTCTATCACCTCCACTAGGTCAGGTGTTCTGGTATTCCCATGTCTTTCAGAATTTTCCACAGTTTGTTGTGATCCACACAGTCAAAGGCTTTGGCATAGTCAATAAAGCAGATGTTTTCTCCAACTCTCTTTGTTTGATGATCCAATGGATGTTGGCAATTTGATCTCTGGTTTCTCTGCCTTTTCTAAATCCAGCTTGAACATCTGGAAGTTCACAGTTCATGTACTTATTGAAGCCTGGCTTAGAGAATTTTGAGCATTACTTTGCTAGCGTGTGAGATGAGTGCAATTGTGCGGTAGTTTGAACACTCTTTGGCATTGCTTTTCTTTGAGATTGGAATGAAAACTGACCTTTTCCAGTTCTGTGGCACTGCTGAGTTTTCCAAATTTGCTGGCATATTGAGTGCAGCACTTTCACAGCATCATCTTTTAGGATTTGAAATAGCTCAACTGGAATTCCATCACCTCTACTAGCTGTGTTCGCAGCTCTCAGAAACAACTTCCTTTTTTAATTTTTCTACTTAAAACTTTTTCTATTATTATAATGATCTGTAATGCCATCCTACTTGTTCCCAACTATTTTTGAAGTCCTACTTCAATGAACTTCTCAAAATTGGCTAGATTCCCCAAACCAGAAATTCTAGGATTTTTCTTCCCTTGAATGCCATATTATGTCACCAAGGAGCAGCTTCAAAACTTGGAAACCTCTGGGAGAGAGTCACATGAGGACAAGAACTATGTTCTTGGAAAATTCTCTTTTAGTTACACTCCTCATTATTTGCATAGAAAATGCTTGGCCCTTGTTGCCTTCTCTACAAACCACAGACATCTGTAATATTTTATATCATTTACTATTATGGAGATAATGCTATTTTACTATTTACCATTAATTCTTTTATAGTTCGGAGAAGGCAATGGCACCCCACTCCAGTACTTTTGCCTGGAAAATCCCATGGATGGAGGAGCCTGGTGGGCTGTGATCCATGGGGTCGCTAAGAGTCGGACACGACCGAGTGACTTCACTTTCACTTTTCGCTTTCATGCATCCGAGAAGGAAATGGCAACCCACTCCAGTGTTCTTGCCTGGAGAATCCCAGGGACGGGGGAGCCTGGTAGGCTGCCGTCTATGGGGTCACACAGAGTCGGACACGACTGAAGTGACTTAGCATAGCATAGCATAGCATTTTATAGTTAATTACTGACACCTAGATATTCCTTAGATAGCAATCATAGTTTAGTTACCTGAGGCCTTGGTAACACATTCAGAGAGGAAAGACTTCACAAATCTATCCCATGTAAAACATTTTACCAGTTGTTTTATATAGTACCTAAAACCATTTCATTGCTATGAAATTTGCTTTAAGATAGAGCACCTTTATGTGTTTATGTAGTGTGTGTATATGCTTGTCTTCATCACAACAGTCTTAATCCTAATGCCCACATGTGCATGTGTGTTTAGTCACTAAGTCCTGTCCGACTCCTTTATGACTCCATAGACTGTACCCCACTAGTCTCCTCTGTCCACGGGATTTTCCAGGCATGAATACTAGAGTGATTGCCTCCTCCAGGGGATCTTCCTGACCCAAGGATCAAACCTTTGTCTCCTGCTTGTCAGGCAAATTCTCTACCACTGAGCTACCAGGGAAGCGATGCCTATGATATACTTCATTATATACACATATTTGATTCTATGTCACTAGGTTACCACACAGTTGCCTGATGATGATCTGAGTAACACGGGAATTAGGGGTTTTAGGAAAACAACAGAATGGGAAAGACTAGGGATCTCTTCAAGAAAATCAGAGATACCAAAGGAACATTTCATGCAAAGATAGTCTCGATAAAGGACAGAAATGGTATAGACCTAACAGAAGCAGAAGATATTAAGAAGAGATGGCAAAAATACACAGAAGAACTGTACAAAAAAGGTCTTCATGACCCAGATAATCACGATGGCGTGATCACTGACCTAGAGCCAGACATCCTAGAATGTGAAGTCAAGTGGGCCTTAGAAAGCATCACTACGAACAAAGCTAGTGGAGGTGATGGAATTCCAGTTGAGCTATTCCAAATCCTGAAAGATGATGCTGTGAAAGTGCTGCACTCAATATGCCAGCAAATTTGGAAAACTCAGCAGTGGCCACAGGACTGGAAAAGGGCAGTTTTCATTCCAATCCTAAAGAAAGGCAATGCCAAAGAATGCTCAAACTATAGCACAATTGCACTCATCTCACATGCTAGTAAAGTAATGCTCAAAATTCTCCAAGCCAGGCTTCAGCAATATGTGAACCGTGAACTTCCTGATGTTCAAGCTGGTTTTAGAAAAGGCAGAGGAACCAGAGATCAAATTGCCAACATCCGCTGGATCATGGAAAAAGCAAGAGAGTTCCAGAAAAACATCTATTTCTGCTTTATTGACTATGCCAAAGGCTTTGACTGTGTGGATCACAAGAAATGGTGAGAAATTCTGAAAGAGATGGGAATACCAGACCACCTGATCTGCCTCTTGAGAAATTTGTATGCAGGTCAGGAAGCAACAGTTAGAACTGGACATGGGACAACAGACTGGTTTCAAATAGGAAAAGGAGTTCGTCAAGGCTGTATATTGTCCCCTGTTTATTTAACTTATATGCAGAGTACATCATGAGAAACGCTGGACTGGAAGAAACACAAGCTGGAATCAAGACTGCCGGGAGAAATATCAATAACCTCAGATATGCAGATGACACCACACTTATGGCAGAAGTGAAGAGAACTCAAAAGCCTCTTGATGAAAGTGAAAGTGGAGAGTGAAAAAGTGGGCTTAAACTCAACATTCAGAAAACGAAGATCATGGCATCCGGTCCCACCACTTCATGGGAAACAGATGGGGAAACAGTGGAAACAGTGTCAGACTTTATTTTTCTGGGTTCCAAAGTCAATACAGATGGTGACTGCAGCCGTGAAATTAAAAGACGCTTACTCCTTGGAAGGAAAGTTATGATCAACCTAGGTAGCATGTTCAAAAGCAGAGACATTACTCTGCCAACAAAGGTCCGGCTAGTCAAGGCTATGGTTTTTCCTGTGGTCATGTATGGATGTGAGAGTTGGACTGTGAAGAAGGCTGAGCACCGAAGAATTGATGCTTCTGAACTGTGGTGTTGGAGAAGACTCTTGAGAGTCCCTTGGACTGCAAGGAGATCCAACCAGTCCATTGTGAAGGAGATCAGACGTGGGATTTCTTTGGAAGGAATGATGCTAAAGCTGCAACTCCAGTACTTTGGCCACCTCATGCGAAGAGTTGACTCATTGGAAAAGACTCTGATGCTGGGAGGGATTGGGGGCAGGAGAAGAAGGGGACAACAGAGGATGAGATGGCCGGATGGCATCACTGACTCGATGGACGTGAGTCTGAGTGAACTCTGGGAGTTGGTGATAGACAGGGAGGCCTGGTGTGCTGCGATTCATGGGATCACAAAGAGTCGGACACGACTGAGTGACTGTTCTGATCTGATGATAATAAATAGAATACAAAGGTTATTAACCTTGTTTCATAAAACATACATGAATACTGATCCTTTTGGCATCATATCTTATTTCATTATTGAGAAAATAATGATCAATCCTATGTATCTTATTATATTCATAGCACTAATTTAAGACTAATGATGAACTAGAGATTGAATTTTGGCTCTTTAACTTATTTGTTGTACAATTTGGGCAATATTTCTTTGAGACAATTTCTCATCCACAAAACATCTCCTTCACTGGGTTTGCTTCATGAGAATGAAGCAAAAAAAAAAAATTTTTTTTTAAATCAAGAAATACCTAATAAAATACCTCCAGCAAAGTAGTTACCAGCAAATGCCAGCTACTCCCATGCCCTCGTCTGCTCCTAAAGCCACTGGCATCTGGCTTTGGACACTGACACTTCAGTGAAACTGCCCTCAGTTTTCCAATCATCTCACTCATCACTTTTCAGTCTTCTGTGGCAATGAGACATTCATGCTCAACTCTCCTTTGCTTCATGACTATGTTTCCTAGTCTGCTAAGGCTCTGCTTGCCATACTTGGGTTGCTTGAATTGCTTGCTGCCTGGTTTTTCCCTCCTCTCACCATTCTTCCTTGAGGGCTCCATCTATGCCCTCATCTTCCTATTTCACATGGCCTCTTGATGACTTCAACCACCATACTCCATCCATCTCTAACATCTCTCCTGAGTTCTACTCCAAAACTTCTAGTCGCTTCCCACAGGTCCACAGGAAATTCAAAAATCAAAGTCATTTCCCATCTCGCCACCTCACACCCTTCATTGCCCTAAACTTACCTCTTGGGGCCTCAGGAGCCCAAGCTCAAAAGATAAGAGGCAAACTGGAGCAGCCTTTTTTTTATTGCCCCTATCAAAATGGTCACTGAGCATTTAGAATGTATACCTCCTATTCATTCCCACTCCCACTGCCTTATCCAAGGTCTAAATCAACTTTATCAGTTTCTCAGATTTCTTTTCTCACCAGCCTCTGATCCAATTGCTGTATCATTTACAGTTCAATCTAAGATACAAACCACTTGAGATTCTTTAACGGCTTTCTTCCCTGTGGTTTTAGCTCCTTAGGCCAGTTCTTCTCAGTCAACCTATTCAGCTCTGTGCCCCAGAACATGGATCCCACTCTTACAACCAACCACAATTTCCTAAGGAGCCAGCTCCCAGCATGACTCTTCCCACTCTGTGAAATTGATCCTGCAAGTCACAGCTCAAACATTATATTCCCAGTCTACTCCTCTAATTACAGATAACAGTTTACTGTGACTTTTTTGACACCTTGCTTTATCAACTAGGCAGGAGATTTTTAGCTTATTCAAATCCATAATAGGTATTTAACAAATAATGACAGAATAATTTACATTTGTACACATGTGTATGTATGTACATGCACCAGGGCTATGGTGAGTTCAGTATATTTTATCATTTTTATTATAAGCATCAGGTAACGAAAAGGAACTGCAAATTTATAGGAATTGTTCTCTAAAAATGTTGTATCTAGTGTTAGAGACAGATATACAAACTCCTAAATCTATAACTCACATTAATACATGTAAAACTAATAACAGGTATAATTTCATGGGCTTTTTTTTTGGAGTGCATACATGCTAAGTCACTTCAGTCATGTCTGACTCTTTGCCAGGCATGGACTGTAGCCCGCCAGGTTCCTCTGTCCATGGGATTCTCCAGGCAAGAATACTGGAGTGGGTTGCCATTTCCTTCTCCAGGGGATCTTCCCAACCCAGGGATCAAACCCACATCTCTATGTCTCCTGCACTGGCAGGCGGATTCTTTACCACGGCACCACCTGAGAGAGTTCATAAATAGCTGTTTAAATTTTGGGAAATAATAGGTTGACCACTTAGAAGTCAGATGAACATATGGCTGGGTACAACTGGTGGCTCAATTCAAGACCTTGCTGGAAAACTTGGAGAGGGTCAAAAGAAACTATATAAGCCAAACGTTTAAAAGATTATCAATGGGCCTATAATAAAGCTAATATTTGGATTATTTAGTCTAGAAGACAAAGTGGCCTAATTACAAACGGATGACCTAATTAGTCTTCAGCACATAAAACATCATTACACAAGAGAGAGAGAAAACCTAATTTTTCCTTCAGGGAAAAAATATCTTTGCACTCTAAACTCCCATGGCATCTAGCATGGAGACTTGATCCAAGAGTCAGTGAGCAGTAAAGAGGAAAACAAGGAAACTCAAATAGGCGAGCTTTGGGCCAGACAATAAAGCTTATCTGAGAAGTGAGCACAGATTGACCCTGGTATGGTTTTAACTTCTCTGTACATCTTTAAGAGTAGAATAAATACCCACATGTGGAGAAGGCTTTAGCTAGCCTTTCTCAAGGTGAAAGGCTGCACTGGATGAATTTCTTAAGGTTTCTTATAACACGAGCTTCCACTTGTCAGAGATGCTGTAAGAATTTCAGGAAGGAAGAAATGCTCTATAAAGAGTGGATGTGAAGAATGCTACTTACTGACACCGAGGCTCTATTTCTAAATATAGGGATTAAAACCGAAGAAAACTGAGTAATACAAGGAAAATCTGTCATTAGTTCAAACTTCTTTTTCTAAATTTACTAGGCCAAACATAAAAAGCATAAGACAATTATATTTCCCCCTTTCAATTGTCATAAATTATTTTCACCTTTTTTTTTTTTGGCACAAGGGGCATAAAGACTCGAAATGCATAATGTGATTACAAATAAGAATGGTGATACTTCCATGAAGTGTAACTGATTTCAAAAGCAGTTTAAGATGCAATAGAAATACTAATGATTTTTAAGCCCACAAAAAACTTAATTTACTTCTTGCTAATTTACACATTCATGTATTTATTTTATATCAAGGAAAAGGAAAAATAATCTTGCAGTTCAAAGACTATTCCTCTTTCCCCTTCACTTTCTCCTCTTCGCTTGCACTGGCAAGTTCTACATTGCTCTAAGAATAGCTTAAGCCTGCTGAGATGGTGTATGGCTCTAAGGCTGTAAGAGACTAAATAAGAGAGGATATTATTAACTTTTTTAAAGAAGATCTCAGAGGACTATCAACTGAAAAAAACTTCATATAAAAAAAAAAGGTAAAACAAATCTTCCTCCTATGATCTGTTAAAGTCTTAAAGAAGCAATTGACAAGTAAAGAAATTTCATGAAGTCAACATACTTCCATTACTTTATCAACTATAATTGCTATACCAGAAAAAAAATGTAACACATAGGAACTACTGAGTACACAGTAGTGGTTCTTTGTCAAGTGTGGAAAATACCCTAAATTAAAGTGACGAAAGTACATGTAATACACTATTTGGGAGCCATGGTAAAGACAGACGGTTGTTGTTTGATTATGAAACTGAATAAAATGTATCACTCTTAGCTCAAGGAGTTTTAAATCCCACTGTTATTTTTACACTGTCTTTAAAAATTATAATTGCTTATTCTTTTTAGTCATTCACATATTATTTCAGCAAACAAAGTAACTAAGGTCCTTGCTCTTCAAGGGTAAATAATCCCTCTGGACATATGATATCCCCATCTGTAACTAAGAATGTCGATTACACCCCGAATTTGCTAATTATATACTACTGCCATGGGGCCTCCCAGGTGGCACTAGTGGCAAAGAACCCGGCTGCCAAGGCAGGAGACTTAAGACACGCCAGTTCATCCCTGGCTTGGGAAGATCCTTGGAGAAGGGCATGGCAACCAACTCCAGTATTCCTGTCCTGGAGAATCCAATGGACAGGGAAGCCTGGTGCACTGCAGTCCACAGGGTTGCAAAGAGTCAGACATGACTAAAGAGACTTAGCATGCATGCAGATACTGTGCCATAACTGTACTGCATTTCAAAACTACTACAATTGGATAAACAAAATGGACTAAAATCACTTGGGTATTTTTTAAATAATGTGTTTACTAAGGCAAACCATTCAATATCACATTAATTCAAGTCTATGCTTCAACCCACTAATGCCAAAGAAACTGAAGCTGAATGGTTCTATGAGACCTACAAGAACTTCTAGAACTAACACCAAAAAAAGAAGTCCTTCTCACCATAAAGGACAAAAATGCAAAAGAAAGAAGTCAAGAGATACCTGGGGTAACAGGCAAGTGTGGCCTTGGAGTACAAAATGAAGCAGGACAAAGTACAAAATGAAGAAGGGCAAAGGCTAACAGAGTTTTGCCAAGAGAACACTCTAGTCACAGCAAACACCAGTCAGCAAAAACGGAACCAGGAGCTGCCTGTGGCTCAGATTATAAACTCCTTATTGCCAAATTCAGACTTAAATTGAAGAAAGTTCGGAAAACCACTAGACCATTCAGATATGACCTCAGTCAAATCCCTTACAATTATATAGTGGAAGTGAGAAATAGACACAAGGGATTAGATATGATAGAGTGCTTGAAGAACTATGGACGGAGTTTCATGACATTGTACGGAAGGCAGTGATCAAGACCATCCCCAAGAAAAAGAAATGCAAAAAGGCAAAATGGTTGTCTGAGGAGGCCTTACAAATAGCTGAGAAAAGAAGAGACACTAAAGGCACTAAAGACAAAGGAGAAAAGGCAAGATATATCCATCTGAATGCAATGTTCCAAAGAATAGCACGGAAAGATAGGAAAGCCTGCCTAAGTAATCAATGCAAAGAAATAGAGGAAAACAATAGAATGGGAAAGACTAGAGGTCTCTTCAAGAAAATCAGAAATACCAAGGGAACATTTCATGCAAAGATGAGCACAGTAAAGGACAGAAATGGTATGGACCTAACAGAAGCAGAAGAGATTAAGGAGAGGTGGTAAGAATACTTTTTTGGTACAAAAAGAGGTATTAATGACCCAGATAATCACAATGGTGTGATCATTCACCTAGAGCCAGACATCCTGGAGTGCAAAGTCAGGTTGGCCCTTAGGAGGCATTACTACAAACAAAGCTAGTGGAGGTGATGGAATTCCAACTGAGCTATTTCAAATCCTAAAAGATGATGCTGTGAAAGTGCTGCACTCAATATACTAGCAAATTTGGAAAACTCGGCAGTGGCCACAGGACTGGAAAAGGTCAATTTTCATTCCAATCTCAAAGAAAGGAAATACCAAAGAATGTTCAAACTACCACACAATTACACTCATCTCACATGCTACTAAACTAATGCTGAAAATTCTCCAAGCCAGGCTTCAATAGTATGTGAACCATGAACTTCCTGATGTTCAAGCTGGTTTTAGAAAAGGCAGAGGAATCAGAGATCAAATTGCCAACATCTGTTGGATCACATAAAAGCAAGAAAATTCCACAAAAACATCTACTTCTGCTTTATTGACTATGCCAAAGCCTTTGACTGTGTGGATCACAACAAACTGTGGAAAATTCTTAAAGAGATGGGAATACTAGACCACCTTACCTGCTTCCTGAGAAATCTGTATACAGACCAAGATCTGTAAGCAACAGCTAGAACTGGACATGGAAAAATGAACTGGTTCCAAATCAGGAAAGGAGTACATAAAGGCTGTATATTGTCACCCTGCTTATTTGATTTATATACAGAGTATATCCTGTGAAATGCCAGGTTAGATGAAGCACAAACTGGAATTAAGATTACAGGGAGAAATACCAATAACCTCAAATACGCAGATGACACCACCCTCACGTCAGAAAGCAAAGAGGAACTAAAGAGTCTCTTGAAGAAAGTGAAAGAGGAGAGTGAAAAATTCAACATTCAGAAAACTAAGATCATGGCATCTGGTCCTATCACTTCATGGCAAATAGATGGGGTAACAGTGGAAACAGTGAGAGACTTTATTTTCTTGGGCTCGAAAATCTCTGCAGATGGTGACTGCAGCCATGAAATTAAAAGATGCTTGCTCCTTGAAAGAAAAGCTATGACCAACCTAGATAGCATATTAAAAAGCAGAGACATCACTTTGCCAACAAAGGTCAGTCTAGTGTAAGCTATGGTTTTTCCAGTGGTCATGTATGGATATGAGAGCTGGACTATTAAGAAAGCTGAGCGCCAAAGAACTGATGCTTTTGAACTGTGGTGTTGGAGAAGACTCTTGAGTCTCTTGGGCAGCAAGGAGATCAAAACAGTCAATCCTAAAGAAAATCAGTCCTGACTATTTATTGAAAGGACTGATGCTGAAGCTGAAACTCCAATACTGTGGCTACCTTATGCAAAAAACTGATTTCTGAGAAAAGATCCTGATGCTGGTAAAGGTTGAAGGCAGAAGTAAAAGGGGACAACAGAGGATGAGATGGTTGGATGGCATCACCAACTCAATGGACATGAGTTTGAGCAAGCTCTGGGAGTTCGTGATGGAAAGGGAAGCCTGGCATGCTGCAACACATGGGGTTGCAAAGATTCTGACATGACAGAGCAACCAAACTGAAACTGTCAAGTAATATTTTATATTTGTTGAGCCAAGATTCCCCTAAATATCAATTCCATGACTTGGCCATTTCTGTGCTTGCCACACTTTCATTATTCGCCAGAAAAATTATTAAGTTACATCCTTTTGTTTAGATTCACAGGATCTTAAATGGGAAGTACCCAAAAGGTGATCTGGCCCAATCAATGCAGTTACACAAAGCGTAACTTGGGCTTATGCCACAGTGACTTTTCTATTACCACGGCCAGCAAAGGATTTGAGCAACGGAGGCTAGAGACCCTGGCCCCTGCTTCTTGTCATGGTACTTTTTTCAGGATACAAAGACCTGAAGAAAAATCCCATGGGATATTTCCAGCAGGACTATGATTGTTTGGAATGAGGCTGAAGGAGATTTACAAGGAGACAATCGTCGTAAGAGAAGAATACACGGAAGATGATGGCTAACCATCTTCCAGACTTAGTTATGAACGCAGACAAAGATGGCTCTTCTGACATGGTATTTCATGTACACATGAGTATGCCTAACTTTTCTAGTTGATAAAGTCATTCTATCTGAAAGTAATTAACATCACAGACAAGAATGACATTGCCTTATAGACACAGTATCTTTAAGAAGTGGCATGGTTTATTCAATTTATTCATTTCAAATATTTATTGAGGATCCCACAATGGCCAGTTACCAATTTAACTGTGGGAATGTAGTATTTAGAAACTCATACTCTTATTCCCTTCAGATATGAAATCTAATGAAAATACTTTTAATGTAAATATTAAATCTACCTCCCTCCATGACCCTTAAGAAAAATAGCACAAACATAATTCCAAATAATTTTCTTTGAAGTATCTTATTCTTCTCAATTACTCTTTAAAATCATGAAATGGTTATATTTATAAAATAATAACTGATTTCAACCCATTCATAATACCTTATTAAGCAATATTTACTACAACAAAATTCTAATATATGAGAAGAATTTTTAATATAACTTCTTGAGGTTTCCTTTAATAGGCTTTAACTTGTTAATCAAGAAACAAAAAATTATTTTCCCACATAGATCCCACATCCATATCTTGGTAGACAGATGTAATTTACATTTTAAAGTATGTATAACCAATTTGACTAATTATCCTTCTCGTTTTCTTTACTTCTGCTCACTCTTCAATTGTTTTAGTTGTCCCCAATCTTCCACCAAAATATAGTACCACTGGGACTTAGATGTTTTTCAGTCCACTAATTTTTATGTTTTTTTAGCATTCTAATCACTCTAAAGTTTTCTTACTAACATTAAACCATGACAGCTTTGAATATTTCTCAGAAATATGAAAAAGCAAAATTTCATCTGTTTCTCTTGACATCAACAAGGCTAGAACCCCATTTTAATTAATTTAGTGAACACAGGTCCATTAAAAAAAAAAAGGAAACCTTGGCAGTTAAGTATCAGAAGAATCACATTTAAAAGCAGAAACAAAGAAAAGCAACAAACTATGATTCATTGAGGATGTGTTGTTAATAAAGAACTGGCCCCAAATTATTTATTTAGAGTTAAAGTCAAGAAGAGGGAACAACAAATAAAAAAAATCAGGATCTCTCAGTAAGGTTTGTGAGCTGGGGAAATCCAAGCAGCTTCAATAGTAAGGCTAAGGTTTTAGTGCTTTAAACTGGGAGGTGAAATCAAAGGGATCTAATTTATAAATTGCACAGTTCATATTTGTTACATGTATTTTTATAACCAGTAAGCATTTCACAAATTTGAATCATTTAAACCACACGATTTACGTATGTCCCCAACCACAAGCTTCTTCAGGGTGGAAACAAATCTTATCTTCAGGGATAAGCGGAATCCACTCCACACATGCTTGTTGAACCCTGGTACAACATTAAGTGCGAGAAGAGATGTCAAACAGAGTACGGGCATGAGCTGTTTGCCTTTACCCTGCTGTCCCTGTGTCTGTAGCAGTCTGCTACTCCTCCCTCCCTAAGCTTCTGCCCCCCACGTCCTTCCCTCCTAGTCATGCCATTCCCATCCATCATTTAACCGAGCTGCTCTGGAAAACCCTTTTGTGTTCAGCTCCCCACTGCCTCTCCATCCCACCCTGCTTGTTAGCCACCTCTGCTCTGTCCTCCTATCACACTCTTTTTCCAGCACAGCAATAATGTTCAATCTTCCTCCAGCCCAATGAGTCTCAATGTGTGTTTCCCAAACATATGCACCACCCTCACTAGAATGTTTGATAAGATACAGATTCTGGGCCACCACCACCCTCCTACACACATATACACAGCTAATAAAAACCATCTCAAGTGTAATATCTGAGAAACTAACATCTCTAGCATTTCTAGGAATTTTGAGCACAGCAAAACCAGGAGACTACAATTAAATTAAGCTTAGAAAACAGGGGCATCATCTGTTTTGTTGTTAGCCTTTGTCTTGCAAGCAGTAGACACTCATAAAGATTTGTCAAGTGAATTAAAAAGTATATGCAGTTTACTGTTTATCCTTTTCTGTCCTCCACTATTATTTGCAAGTAGATAAGAAAGCTGAGCGCCGAAGAATTGATGCTTTTGAACTGTGGTGCTAGAGAAGACTCTTGAGAATCCCTTGGACTGCAAGGAGATCCAACCAGTCCATTCTAAAGGAGACCAGTCCTGGGTGTTCATTGGAAGGACTGATGCTGAGGCTGAAACTCCAATACTTTGGCCACCTCACGCGAAGAGTTGACTCATTGGAAAAGACTCTGATGCTAGGAGGGGTTGGGGGCAGGAGGAGAAGGGGACGACAGAGGATGAGATGGCTGGATGGCATCACCGACTCAATGCACATGAGTTTGGGTGAACTCCGGGAGTTGGTGATGGACAGGAAGGCCTGGTGTGCTACAATTCATGGGGTCACAAACAGTCGGACACAACCAAGCAACTGAACTGAACTGAAGGGGGCTTGATATCAACATTTAAGAAAAAAATATTAGGGGATATTTTATACTTGAGAAATTGAAAAACCTGCCATTCACTTTTAAATTTTAACATCTGACCACCACTAGAAGACTCTAATTTGAAAACTTTCAGGTCATGGGACTCTTTTAAGTCCGTCAGTTAATTTCTCAAGGAGTATCTATGGCCTATGCATATAGCTGAAGGCTAAATGATGACTTTCCCCACAACCTTCATCTTCTAATTCACTAGCAACACTAGTTGCCATTTGTGTTCTGTGCCTTTACAGAACATGCTGCTCAAATTAGTGATGATCTGAATGAATTATGTTGCCCCCAAATACGTTACGCTATCTAATATACTATACTTTCCTAATTAAAAGTAAATAACCCAATTACCTAACAACTCTTTATTATTTTTGTTCATTAAACAAAAGCTATAATCTTCTTTCCTAACAATTCTAGTTTAAGAATTTCTGTTTCTTTTTCCTTCTAATCCCTACTTCTAGTTGTTGCCATAATAGTCCCACATTTATTTTATATGTTGGGTTTGAACATATCTAGGGTCTTTAATTTATGAAACAGAAAGCAAGTATGTCTCAGAGACATTGCTCTTTCCTCATTTAAAGAAAATGTACTAGGAACCTCTGAAAATGTTTCAGTGAAATAGTCACTTCTTTATAAAATCCAGAGATAAGAAACATTTCCACTTAAAAAGTCTGCCTTTTCTCACTGATTGATGATACTTTGACCTCTCATCCGCCATTTTTGCCTGTACATTCTTAATATCTCTGAATTTAAAAGCATTTCAAGGAGAAAACACGTTCCCATATTTTATTACATAATTTTATTTTAGCAATCCTGACAAATTTCATTATTTCTTTGACTCTTTTTAACTTTACAATATTGTATTGGTTTTGCCATATATCAAAATGAATCTGCCACAGGTAACATGTGTTCCCCATCCTGATAATTTGACTCTTAATTTTTCTGTTCCCTGGAAATAAATTTCACTTCTCCTTATTCTTTTATATTTAAGAGCTAAATGATGTTTCAGACATGACCTATTTCCTTCTAGTGCTCATAAAAAGTTATTTGCTAATTTAATCAAGGAATTAAGTTTATTAACTAATCCAATAATTCCATTAGCTCATTCATAAATTCATTAAATGCTTATTAACTATCCATTGTATGATAAGCACAGGGCTAGGCACTAAAAAGTCAAAGAAGCTAAAGTCCTTGCTCTCAAGGAGCTACCAGTTTGGTGGGAGAAATAGTATATCCTTTTTTGTCATCCTTTACGTACCTGCCCCTTCTTTCCTCACCATTCTGTCCGTGAAGCTCATTCTTTAGCGTCTGGCAATAATTCTTTGAGACTTATCTTCCGTAGTTTCTTTCCTAACAGTTCCCTAAGGTACTTTCCTTGCCATGGGCCTTTACTTCTTTTTTTTTTTTTTTGGCTGTGCTGGGTCTTTGCTGCTGATCAAAGGCTTTCTCCTGTTGGGAGCAAGGGTCATTCTCTGGTTTCTGAGGACAGGCTTCTCACTGCGGTGGCTTCTTTTGTTGCGGAGCATGGGCTCTGTGACGTGGGCTCAGTAGTTGTGGCGCACTGGCTTAGTTGCCCCAAGACATGTGAGATCTCCCCAGACCAGGGATCGAACCAGTGTCCCTTTCATTGCAAGGCATAATTTTAACCACTGGACCGGCAGGGTATCCCAGGCCTTTCCTTATTCTTGTTATGCAACTCATCTTTCCCCTTTTCTACCTGCAACATCTTCTCTTCCTTTCCAAAACAAATTACTATGTTTAACCATCTTTCTTGTTTCACACTGCATTATAAAATTTGCTTAAAAGACAGTGTCTTGCCCTGTAATTTATATACTCTGCCTTGGAACAGTCTCACCCTATGAATTTTTTCTGCTATGTTAAGGTTTCCTCCAAACATTAATCTTCAAATAGCACATGTTATTGCTGATGATACAGACGTTTATCAACTCATGGTTCTTTATTTTTTTTATCAAATTGTTGTTCTAAGTGCTTTGTTCTATGTGATATTCAATTTCATCTTCACAACATTTTAGAGGTAAAGAGCATTATTACCCCCATTTACAGAAGAGGACATTGAGACACCGAGCAATGATGTGACAAGTATCCTTGACTAGTTAAAGACAGAGCCAGGAGACAAACCCAAGTGGTCTAGTTTTAGAGCCCATGCCTTCCCTTATCCCTTACACTCCACTGCTCTACCTTATAGAAGAGGTCCCCTTTCTTATTCAAGGTTTTCCAAGGAAATCTTGTAGTGTCCAACATCTACCAACATCCTGGTAGTATTAGGGGTAAAAAAAGTTTCAGAAATGGTCTAAGTAAAAATCTAGTTTCCCAAAAAAATACACACAATCTTTCCCCATAGAACTTCACAGGAAACACTGCAGCCTTACAGATTTGAGCATATTGATACTAATTGATCCTCTTAAGGCTGCCAAAAAAGAAACCCAGCAGCAAAATGGGATTACAATTACTTCATCTTTCTCTCTCCTCTATTTCGTATTTATCTGTTTTAAACTTACCATTTTTCTCTAGTATTTCCAAACTCTCCATTACTCCAGTCTACGTCCCAAATACGTCTAGTGATTTCCTAAAGTAACTACTAAAACACGTCATCATTGACTATTTACAGTATTATTTCTGACAGTTCTTTACATTAAAATGGAAGGATAAGCAGTATATCCTTATCCTGTGCAGCAGTGACAATCCAGACAGGATTCTTAGGTTTTCCCTAAATACTTCCTCAAAAATAAAACCAAAGTCCCAAAGTGTCAATTAGTAAAAGTATTGCTTTGTTTTCTTTAGCTTTTAATAACTGAAAACAAACTTTTCATTCTAGTGATTTTTATGATCAAGAGTTATACAATAAAAATATGTACATGACTTCTTACTGACTTCAGTAAAACATTTATCTATGGTAAACAGGCCCTTAAACTGTTTTATTCTGGAACTTCTTCCCTTCAGTCTTTCTCTTGCTGACTCATAACATCTCAATCTCCTTAATAACTGTAGGGTATTTCTGATCTGTCGAGCTTTCTGGTAAGAGTGAAACTCGTAGGCTGTTACACACTAAGTAGTCTACAGCATCAGGCTGAGAACTAGACAGACCAAAGCCGCTCAGAACACCTGTCCAGCATTACTGAAAATAGCACTGTTAGAAGAAAAACCCCAAACTCCCATTTTAGTGACCTCTGTTTTGCAAAATGTAGATCAATTAAAAATGAAAGGCTTTTGAATTGAGTAGAAATTAAATGTCATTGATTTCCATGGTAATGTCTCATCCCAGACATTATGAGCCTTATTTTTGTTAGTTATTCAAATTCAATTTGATCAGATCAGACCAGTCGCTCAGTGGTGTCTGACTCTTTGTGACCCATGAATCGCAGCATGCCTTCCTTGTCTAGGGAAAGGTGGTGATCATGTAGTTAAGTTTCTCACTTTTACTGAAAAACTACAGAAACTATTCCTTGTACATATTTACAATGCAACTTAGAAATACCATCATAAATTCAAACTGGAGCAGTTGGTTTAAAGCAAGCAAGGGGAAAATGTATGACAGTTTGTCTAGGCCAGAAACATAAGTACATTCCTTTATAGCCTGTGCTGTTCCTATGCAAATGTTAATACAAATAAAATAATCCAATCATAGCTCAATACAAACCGCTACCAATTACATTTGAAGAAAAATCCCATGTCTTTGTTTCTCCCCTATGTTAATACTAATATATTTACATTGTAATATCATTTGTGCGTATGGAAATCTTACCTAATAAATATACTGTTAATGGACGCAAAGAAAGGTACATGTTATCTCAAAGATAAACTTCTATTCCTTATCCAAGTAGCAAAGTGATGACTAATGGATTTTCCACCTCTAATAAGAGATGATACAATTTTCACATCAAGTATAATCAAATCCTTGGAATCCATTTTTATTTCACTTTTGGTTTTTCTCCAGTATATCAGTTTCTCTGCCATTCAAGCTTCGGTAATTTTTCAATTCAGACCCTTTTCTTTTTCATACCCTACTTTATATGTTGCCCTCTATTATCCTTCCTATTTCTACAATATCTTACTTGACCCTCACAGAACTGGAAGACATTTTTCTTTAAAAGAGGTTATAGCAGAGAGAAAGTGGAAGATTTACCTGAAGTCTCAGTTTATTAGCAATTCGGACTGCTAAAATGTTAAAAGGTGTCCTTTTAAATGGATTTGACACATTCATTTAACAAGCACATTAACAAGCACCTACTATGGACTAGGTAACTTTCCGAGGTGGTGGGAATACACAAGTAAAATGGATAAGTACATTGTCTTCAGTACCCCTGCTTATTTAACCTCTATGCAGAGTACATCATGTGAAATACCAGGCTGGATGAATCACAAGCTGGAATCAAGATTACCACAAGAAATGTCAACAAACTCAGATATGCATATGACATCACCCTTATGGCAGAAAGAGAAGAGGAACTAAAAGAACCTCTTGATGAGGGTGAAAGAGCAGAGTGAAAAAGCTGGCTTAAAACTCCACCTTCAAAAAATGAAGATCATGTCATCCGGTCCCATCAGTTAATGCAAATAGATGGGGAAATTCTTTAAACAATGGCAGATTTAACTTTCTTGGGCACCAAAATCACAGTGGATGGTGATTGCAGCCATAAAATTAAAAGATGCTTGCTCCTTGGAAGAAAAGCTATAACAAACCTAG
The DNA here is from genome assembly GCF_003369695.1 of Bos indicus x Bos taurus. Classification (NCBI taxonomy): domain Eukaryota; kingdom Metazoa; phylum Chordata; class Mammalia; order Artiodactyla; family Bovidae; genus Bos; species Bos indicus x Bos taurus. The sequence goes on along the minus strand of NC_040096.1, from coordinate 43,463,387 downwards.
ACAGCACATTAAAAAGCAGAGACATCTTTTTGTCGACAAAGGTTCATAGCGTCTAAACTATGGTTTTTCCAGTAGTCATGTACCAATGTGAGAGTTGAACCATATGCAAACAATACGTCTTGATTCTGAATGTTTTACTTTCCTTGTAAGGAAGCAACTTTACCTGGATTTCAAGTTCTCCTTTCATCATTTTCCTGGTGCACTGCCTCACAGATGGTGTGAGATAATTTTATGTACTCCATTTAAAAGCATCAGTTTCCCTTTTCATTGCCAAATCCATGATGTTCACACAAAGGAGACATACTGGTGATTTATCTGGTGTAGTACAAATCAAGACTAAACAAAAGCAATTCATTCCAAATCAGGACCTAGCTCAGAGCTAGAAAAACTTAGATATCCCTTGATTGTTGTGAAAGCAATCACTATTTTTCTATCTTGTTTTCCTTTCTCCTCCACTAAAAATAGTAGGCAAAAAAAGTGTTCAGAGAGCTGAGGAAGTGAGAAATTATACAGTAGCAAGTTATTTCTGTCTTTTAATTTGATATAAACTACTTCATGAAATAACAGAACTGACAAAAAAAAATAAAATAAAATCACCTTAACTATACAGAGAGATAATAGCTATCTAGTTATATTTGCAAAATTTTGTCCTAACCAAAAATATATTTGCCACATTTTCATATAATGTATTTGCAACTGAACAATTTAAGTAATATTAAATGCTATCAACTGCTAGGCTGGAACTTGAGAAGTTTTCATGGTATATAGTAATCCTTTACTAAGATGTTTCATAACATAAACAGCAAAATCAATGCTGGAAAAAAAATGTTCTTTTTGTTCTAGGGTCTGTGTTTGGAAAATATTGCCATGTAGCATTTACGGTAACAGCTGTATGGTTAAACTTTAGGCACAAACTGAACTGCAGAGGATCTGCTGCATAAATAAAATCCCCATGGCAACTAAATGTGCTACTAGATAACAGAGAAAAAAGGATTTATGTGTTTGCTGAGCTGTCTTGCCCTAAAGGAATTCTCCAGGCAAACGCAGGCCACCTGCCACATGTTATATTAAGCTCAGCCTTCTGGACTTATTTTCAAATCCACAGCAAAAAAGTCCAACACTACTTTTATTTGGAAGTTTCATTGTTCTTCATTCCCAGCCCCTCCAAAAATAAACAATTCATTTTTCAACTTGCCTGCTATATTTTGCCCTGAATACAAAAGATAATTAATGAATTTGTTTGGGCTCCTAAACATTTTGTTGATCTTACTGAAATAACAAGCATATGTATAACAAAGGTTTTGCTTTTTTTTTAATTTGCAGATTTGTAGTCTGTAAAGTTTTTTAAAAAGCTGAAATATATATCTTGCCTTCTTCAACATAAGGTAAACTGTATGGAAGATAAACAGTGGTTGATGAGGAAGTTTCAAAGAAGATGGATGAAAGGGAATAGGAGGGCAAGATTAGCATTTTCTGTGAATTTTACAGGTAAAATATGTATAGTTCCTTCCTTCTTGAATGACCGTGGGGGCTATAAACAGTCTAGGAGTTTATTATAGAGGTCTTAGTTAATCCAAAAATACTTATTTGAAAAATGTCCATTTTTTTTCTTCAGAGTATAGTTTCCTACTCTAATTCCCTTATCTGAATATACTTGTTGATAACACTGCATCTTTATGTTGACAATACTGTAATATGATACATCCACAACTTTTAAGAATTTTTGAATATGTGAAAATAAAATGTGACACAGACTATTAATACTTGAACTGGGGGAATAGACAAAAACTCACTATGTGGGATCATTCATTATAATTTCTCTGCAAGGAAATGGGGGAGTGGACTAGAAAATGCAACTCTAAATTTAAGCCCTATTTTAACTCTGATATAAATGTTGCCGTTCAAGAAATAATGACAGAGTTTTCACCTGTAAATAATCCTAACTTCTATATTCCTCAACTGTGACTAAATTGTGTAGATATTGGGAACATAAACATAGCTTATTTCTATACTGGTAGATATGGAAGTGAAAGGAAAAAAAATTAGTCAACTGACAGACAAAAATGTCAAGCAAGATTCTGATACTAAACAATCAATTTGCTGCTTTCACTCATCTCTGGTGGCATGTATTGATTACAACCACAAATACTTCAGTATGTAATATCAATGGAAGTGTTAATTATGATTTTGCTTAATAAAAATATGTAAATTTACTTTAAATAAGAAGGCCTAGATTTCAATAGGATTTTGTTTGTTCTCAGAAACATACAGCCTTTTACAGGTGGCTTTCTACATTGCTGTCTAAGGAATGAGCAAGTCTTCAAAAAGCCCTTGATTTCTGCAAAACACAAATTTGGCTACTCCATAATACAATCAAATCTAAATAACCCCAGCACCATAATACAAAAAACCACCAGTAATACCAGACTCATTCCACAGCCAACTCTTGTCATCCTCAATAATACGAGCTTTTCAACAGCAAGGCCATTTCTCTGTTGTCATGGTACATACTAAAAATCACAAGAGAACCACCCCCCCCCCCCCAAAAAAGAAGTAAAGCCTCAGAGATACTTCTCAGTTTCAGGTAAATCTAGACTTATAACAATCTCTCTCAAATATTTTCTGGAATGCATGTAAACTAGTCAAAATACCCTCAAGCCTTGAACCTCATCTCCATTCCATTTCACATTACAATATAAAAATAATGCTGCGATACTAATATATATCACTATACATTATTTATATATATTAGGAAAGTATATAATTATAAAGAGCTTATTCTATGTGATTTTATATTACAAAACAATGACTTATTAAAACTTTCCAGAAGTCAGTATTAATTATTTTGGCCACTACCTATGAGGTCTCTGTCTCTTCCTGGGCATGCAGTTGAACTATATGCTCCAGATTCACTTGCAATTGAATGTGGCCATGTGCCTCTGTTCCAATCCACAGACTATGAGCAGAAGTGACTGTGTGCTACTTATGGGCCTGGCCCATTAGAAGCTTTCTCTTGCTGCTTGCTCTTCTTGCTCCTAGCAAACTGGGACAGAGACAACACTCAGAATGATTCTGGACGCCTGGCATAGCTTCTGTCAGTTTGGGTCTCAAAGTTACGGGTAGAAGAAGTAACTTCCTGTCCACTAGGAAAACACATGTTGAAAAATTCTAAACTAAGAAATTATGGCACTAAGTTGAAATTTTAGGATTTGTTAAAGCAGCTAGCATCACCCTAATTTATCTTAGTCATGTATTATAAGTTATTTTAAAGGAAGACAGTCATAAACAGTCCATCAAATAAATTTGGGAGATTATATATGCAAACATATTTATGTGCATATATATAACTATATGTGCATATGTGTGTATGTACGTACATATATATATTTGCTTATTTATTTCAGAAATTATTTATATTTGATTCCTATTTGAACCACAACACATGTTCACTTGGGAAAGTGCTTGAGGAATTATGCAAATTATCAAACACAATTATAAAATAAATCAAAGGTAGTTTCACATTGAGCAGAAAGTTTCATGTATTTCGTTTAACTTCTGAAATATTAACTAAGTCTATACGGAGATGGTTCAGTAAAATGTTGAGATGTAACCCTTTGTGACTCAACGAGAAGGCTACCCTTACTGAGCAGACTGGTGTTTGGAACAAGTTCCTCCAAAAATCCACTGAAAGTCACCCCAGTAGCTTACAAAAATTGAAATTTGAACTTTTTCATTGTTTTAAGGGGAAATGACAATTTGGAAGTGGTTATCACCTGTGTATTAAAAATAATGGATACTGACCTATCAAATATTTGACAGACCTTGAAGTCTACTAAAAATAAAGAGGTCCTTTTGCTAGAAAAGACAACTTAGAGACCTGGGGTTTCATCCCTGGGTTGGGAAGATCCCCCGGAGAAGAGCATGTCAACCCACTCCAGTGTTCTTGCCTGGAGAATCCCCATGGACAGAGGAGCCTGACAGGCTACCGTCCATGGGATCAAAAAGAGTTGGACAGGACTGAGTGACAAAGAACAGAGACCTTTTGAAGTCTATGAAATTTACTTTAACTTACAAATCAAGGAGCTAACAGAAAGATTTGTCCCAAACTGTAAGTTAGACTATGCCATTAGACAGAAGCAGGTCACCTTCATAACATTTTCCATATAGGTCTTAGTTATAAGCCACTACTCAAAAATGTCAGGGAAACTAATCAAAGTTTCTACCAAAACAAAACTTGATAGACTGCATGTTAATATAACCAAGACAGAAGGATGACTATCTTACAGAAAACAGAAAAAAAAATGCTTTCAAAAGATATTTTCACATTCTAAAAACTCAAATGGATGATTGTTAAATAGAATGCATGTCTTATTTACTACACTCAACATCTGTTTGCTAAGACCTAACCCCTTATAGGACAACATACTGTCCCTTCATCATCACATTGATTTATCCTCCCAAAGCAGCTGACAAAGCTACAGGAAGAGCAACCTAAATTCACTATATCTACCTTCTTACTGATTCTTCTCTATTTAAACATTTGAAACCTAGTTTCTAATACTTTCACTATGTTAAAATGGTTCTACCAGAAGTTCCATATAATCCGCCAAAGGTCAAAGCCAACAGCTCTTTCTCAGCCCACAGTCTTCAGGGCATTTCTCCAATCCCTTTACAATATTACCCTTTACCTTAATATACCCAGAGCACTCTGAACCAAGACTGAACCATGCTAAGCACTCTATAACGTTAGGAAAGTCACTACCATTGTTAATTGTACGAATTCTTTTCTCTCAAGTCCTTGACAGAGGAATCTTACTCTCCATCATCTCTGATTGGTTTGTTGTGGTCATGGCCATCTTCCCCTTCCATCTCCTAAAGTCAACTTTTCTACAGCCTGTATCCTCAGGTTTCTCTTCATTTTGTTACAAATTTTTGCATCTTTTAATTACAGCACTATAACCTAACCTAATACATGTATAATCTCTAGATGTTGCATATTCTATTGCTGAGACCTCTTTCATAGAAGAAATTGCCTCCTCAATTTCTTGACTTATAATCCTGCTTAGCTTTCCCCTAGGCTATTACAAATGTAAAAGTGGATTTTGTAAGTAGAATTTAACATGGACACCACATATGTATGATAAACCCAAAATATGCCTGCTAAAACTCTTACTGCTGCAGCATTAAGTAAATGTAAGGCTCAGGAGGAGAAGGAAGTTCTCATCTGTTGATTGCATTTGTGTGATTGCATTTCTCAGTCATTACTGATGACTCTTACGAGCTGCACCCTTTGAATAACTCACAAAGTTTGTCAAATACCCAAGCCTTCTGTAAGGCAGTCACCTTATCACCCTATTATTTTCAGTAGCAGAGCATCTTTCTGCTTGAATCTATGTGCATTGATTTCAAATGCCTCTCTGCATATGAATCCCAAGAAGCAGTAGAAGAAATGAACTGAATAGCTTTACAAAGTTAGGGACTGTGCAGGCCTTCAGCAATGTATTTTCTCATGTTTCAAAGTAAGTTTAAACTAACCCACTTGTTTTGTTTCAGAAAACCTGTACATTAATAGAATAGTAGTGCAGTAATAAAACACTGCTCCTAGAGATACAAATTACAAAGTGAGTTGCTCTGCTTTGTGAATTACTACAGTCAATTCAGTCTAAGATGAAAACAGGACCATTTAGAAAATAATTCTAACATTTCTTTATAAAAGTCTGGATTCTTACAGAGCAGCTGTGCCAATTAAGCTGTTTTATCAGCCTCAGAACCTTCCTTCTACACTCTGCCCTGAGGGACTGGGTCTCTGCAAACCCCATTTCTGCTCAGCCAGATGCTCCGTGGAAGGCAATGTCATAGGAGGCATTAAGGGGAGACTGCAGGGCTGAAAGGGGAATGGAGTTGCTCTCTGTGGGCTTCCTGGCTGCTTCTGTTAGCATCAACCCAGCAGCGTCTCTTCACCCCAACAGGGGCAATTCCTTCCAATAGCGGTAGCTGAACACAGTTTGCTGTTTTCCTAACACTGCAGCATCAGCCTCATCTGCCTCCCCAGAGATATTAGCACAAACTGGTCCATGTCCTCTCTTCAGAGTTCTGAGTTTCAACTTTATGAGGTCTCTCTAAGCTTCTGCTGCTATGTCACTCCAGTCGTGTCCAACTCTGTGCGACCCCATAGGCAGCAGCCCACCAGGCTTCCCGTCCCTGGGATTCTCCAGGCAAGAACACTGGAGTGGGTTGCCATTTCCTTCTCCAATGCATGAAAGTGAAAAGTCAAAGTGAAGTCACTCAGTCGTGTCCGACTCTAGTGACCCCATGGACTGCAGCCTACCAGGCTCCTCCGTCCATGGGATTTTCTAAGCAAAAGTACTGGAGTGGGGTGCCATTGCCTTCTCTCTAAGCTTCTAAGTATTACTAATTTCAACCTCTTCTCTTGTCTCCCCTCGTTCTCGTGGTGGTACTAGCTTTCCACATTGTAATCTACATGATTTGTCCATGTTCTCATTTTACCCTCTCAGTTACTAGTTAACAACACTGTACCTAATTAATCTTTTTTATGAATTTCTCTCTGTTCAAAGAGATGGGGTGGCTCCCAACCCCTGATTGTATCTACTGATATAGAAATTTATATAGCATATTCCATTCAAACTTCAATTTCCCAAACTATGTCCTAATGAGTATAAATGCTGTAAGATACTCCAAAAAATTGAAAAGGTTTTTGTGTTAAAAAATGTTAAGGAAACAGCACATCACAACCCTCCCATGGTCTACTGCCTTGTAATATGTCGAGAAAATTAAGTGCTTTCAGAAATCCTACTGAAAAAATGGCTTAACTCAAAGTTTTCCAAACTTATTTCAACCTGGAAACCTTCTTTACATAATTTTTATGAACACTGTTGAACTTGAGTTCAGCAGAACACACACTGGGACTTGTTAGTCTTGGCTACTCATTGCATGTTTAACTTACAACCCTGTCAAATCATTTTATATTACATAGGCAGATCATAAAATATCAGTCATACATTAAAACCTATAGGCTAAATATGAAAATATTTAATATCTTTAAGTATTCAAATAAATATATACATGTGTGTAATCTTAACATATATGTTTCCACATAACATATTTGTTAAATAAATTGAATATTAAATGATTAGGGTCTTGAAATCAGTTCTGCTTAACAGGACTCCTCACTCAATATATTGTTTAACAGTTTCAGTCAAACACTACAACTAGGAGCTCTTAGCCAGGACACAGAAACAGCTTCTGTTCAAGTTGTATTTATACATTTGCCTACTTGTATTTATAACTATTAAAATCGACATCTGAACTACAGATAGAGGTTATGTGTACGTGACGGAACGTAAACATGAGAGTTTCATACTTTCATAAACAGCATTGCTGCATAACACGAAGGTCCACCCCATTTAATCTGTGCTCAATAAAATCTAAAACAGAGTCAACTTTATCATGACACCCTCACCACAAGAAATCCCAGAACACTCAAATATATAAGCAAGCATCCATGATCGAATATATACTAGAAAAGCATATTATTTTTGCAATAACTAATAGTATTTTACAAAAATAAACTGTACTGGAATCTCATTTCAATATTTCCTGGAATACTGATGTGTGTATATATATACATATATACACTGCATATTTCATTCTATTCATTCTATGAATGTAATTTCCAGAAGCCATATGAATATAAGAAAGTTTTTTAGAGAGTAAGTGCTCTGTAGTAGGCATAATGGAGAAGGCAATGGCAACCCACTCCAGTACTCTTGCTTGGAAAATTCCATGGACAGAGGAGCCTGGTGCGCTGCAGTCCATGGGATCGCTAAGAGTCGGACACGACTGAGCGACTTCACTTTCACTTTTCATTTTCATTTTCATACATTGGAGAAGGAAATGGCAACCCACTCCAGTGTTCTTGCCTGGAGAATCCCAGGGACAGAGGAGCCTGTTGGGCTGCCGTCTATGGGGTCACAGAGAGTCGGACACGACTGAAGCGACTTAGCAGCAGCAGCAGCAGTAGGCATAGATGTAGGGTTATACATGTAACATCTTGAATCGTTAACAAAAAAAGCCCAAAACTTTGCAAACTTATTAATGTCATTCCTATTTACAGATGAGAAAACTGAGATTCAAGAGATTCAAAGGCTTTCTTCTAATTACACAATCTCTATTTGCTAGAGAATAGACACTTTCTATGACACAATCCTGAACTCACACGGGTCTTTGAAACAGCAAATGACTATGGTAACATAGAGATGTTCCACTGCAATTCAAAATCAGTTCAGGCAATGTGTTTCTTTATTATTACTAGGAATAGTTTATTGGACTTTGTAATAAATCAAATCAGGACTGTAAAGAAAACAAGATAAAACAAAATCCTCTTCACAAACACATAAAAAATAGTGTAAGTTTTACTCTAACTTGATCTTTGTTAGATGCGATCACATAAAATACTCCACCAATAGATATGACAAATGCACTTTATATTTCAATGTGTCAAACCATTTCAATGCTCAGAAACTATGTTGAAGCTGGCAGGCAAGCAGACTATATTAAATTTTTCTCTGGAATCGACTTCAATTCTAGACTGAATTATTGGAATTTTAGTGACCCTAAAAAAGGCTGTCAGAAATGATATTCAACACAGAGTTTTCAAATCTAATGCTCTATTACACATACTTCACATAAAATAATATAGTTTCAATATAAACAAACCAGTCAAAAACAACATTCTATTTGTCCTTGTAATTTTGTGCACATTTTGATATTGATTTGTCACAGCAGATTCTTAAATGTATTTGTTTCTTAAGAGAAAACTCACAGGCTTTACTTTATGATTCAATAGCTTGTTTGGATATGATGCTATAATATTTGCCCAAAATGTTTCTTTTATTTTTTTTAAGCACATCAGCACAGTAAACAGGTGGTTAATATCACTAGCTATTAAAAGGCCTGGGTTTCTCAAAACTACTTTTCGCTTTGTTTTTTGCACATAAACCAAAATTGTCTTAAGTGATTTCCAGCAATGCACAACCAGTTGCCCTGGGAGTCTAATTAGCCATCAGTGAAAGAGGAGATGGCTTAGCTCCCTCTCTAGTTCTGACAGGAAGACGCATTTTTCACTGGATCGAAGTCCTGAAACCAGTAATTTACAAAACCATTCAATCTTGAATTTATTCTATTTTATCTAAGAATTAAAAGAACAATTGTGCAAGCATCTATATTTTTGCCATTGCTCCTGCAGCTTGCTACTTTACACTGTACCAGTACTGTGCTTCCGGCAAAGAATGTGAAATCTCAAGAAGTGTTAACATAAGCAAAGTGCGAAATAAAATGGAAAGCCAGTTTGCTAATTTATAAACACGTCATTTTAAACTTCTACTGCTTTGTAGAAAATATATGTTTTCTATTGCATGAAGCCACAGCTGGGTATCTAACTTGATCTCTGAATTGCCCAGCCCTGTGATGGACAGGAAGGAGCCAAAGGGGATCCCATAGTGAAGAGTCCAGCTCGAAAGTGGGCCTGCGTAAATCCACACCCGCAATCTTTAACTCTGCCCAGAGGCACCAGAGAAACTGACGACACGAGAGCCAGTGCCATTCAAATGAAGTGACAGCCCAGAATCCCCAGCCCACCCCTAAAGGTGAGTGCAGGTACACAGCTGTGCGTGTGCAAGCACACACATCACTCACGTGCACGTTCGTTTACAGATGGATCATGTAAGGTACTCATTGTATTCACAGTGTTAAGGGAGAAAGAATATGTGGTTTCGGTAGTGTTCTGAATTGAAATATCAGGAAACTCTCTGGTATTCTTGGTTGTATAATATTTTATTGGGCAAACTGAGGCACTCTGTTTAGACTTCTGAGTATGAGTCCTGAGGCAAGACGATCATTAAGATCTGCCTTTTCAAATAATTTCCCGAAGATAAAATGATCCTTAAGAATTACAGATAATCATCATTACCTTGTACTTAAGTAACAGCTTTTCTCTTCATTTAAGAACAGTCTCCTGTGGCAGTATAAGGTATATTTCGAATTTTTAAAGGTTCAACCGCTTAGCCAAATGATTTGCTAATGATATTTCTTTTTATTATTTTGATTGACAGATATCTGATACATAGCAATCCTAACAATTTCAGTGCATTCCAGTTAGGATCAGCCTGACTCACAAATATGGGATGAACTTACACTGAATTACAAATGTGGAACTAAGTTGGCAAGTTAGCCTTTGGCAAGAAGTTCAGCGAAAAAAATCTCTGTTCTGAATTCCTGCTGTTATTCGTGGAAAAATTTTGGTAGTCAATTCACATGCTACAGGTAAGGATCTGCTTACTTCCTTCAAAATAGTATCCATTAGCTTTAGAAATTAATACTAGTTTTTCTTACAAAATAATTTCCAAAGTTTTATGAAGAGGGAGGAAAAGTCAATCTTGGATGAGTGTGTTTACATATCAGTATAAGGAAATACCTTCAACAAGAATTTGAAACGTTGAACATAGCCAGAACAAAAACAGGTCATACAGTCTCAGCCTTTCTATTGTACTTAAGTAAAGCTGGTTGCTACCTTTGGTTGACTTTATTTCATGTAACTATTCCAAAATCACAGTCAGGAGAGTCCATGTATCTTTAATATCTAGGTTTCCAAGAAGAAGGAACAGACGTCCCTCCATCTAATCTATTTCCTAATGGAAATAATCTTGACAGTAGTCATGTAAACTAGCAAAGACACACCAGTCTGACCCATATCATTACTAAACTATTTTTTAACCAAGATTTTGTTTTAGGACTATGCTACTGCTGCTGCTAAGTTGCTTCAGTCGTGTCCGACTCTGTGCGACCCCATAGACCCCATAGAATCCCCCGTCCCTGGGATTCTCCAGGCAAGAACACTGGAGTGGGTTGCCATTTCCTTCTCCAATGCATGAAAGTGAAAAGTGAAAGTGAAGTTGCTCAGTCAGGGCCAACTCTTAGTGACCCCATGGACTGCACCCTATCGGGCTCCTCCGTCCATGGGATTTTCCAGGCAAGAGTACTGGAGTGGGTTGCCATTGCCTTCTCCTTTAGGACTATAAGTTTGATCATTTTTTTTTCCTTTTAACAATCTATGTTCAATATGTACCCCTGCATTTTTTTAACACAGCATCAATTGCTACAACTAGCGCTAACTTGGGACTAATTAACCCTAGCTATTGCCTAGTGCTGTAATTTATCCGCATATTGATCTAGCATTGTCTGAGTTGCTCCACAAGTAGTTTTTGCTCTGCCTTGGCAATCCACATCAGCTAGTTGAAAGATTCAGTTAAAACCAGTGAAAAGTAAGTAATGAGTAGTTGGGAACTGAACACTTTGCTTCCTAAGTCATAAAGGTAGTCATCCAAAAAGCCAGACCGTGTGAAGTCAGCACTATGGTACTTTCTTCCTCTGTTTTCTTACTATACTGTTCTTACTCTGTTTTCTCATCTTTAAAGTGGAGGAAAAGGACCATACTTCAGGGATTTCTTTTGATAAAGTATTTCTTTCAAGAAGCATTAATTTTAAGTGACGGAATGTAGTGTTAGTTACACGGGTGATGTGATTATTTGCAACACAAATTACACTTTTATCTCAGCACTTAACAAACATGACTGTAATCCAATTTGTATGATGCTATGCCTGGTAATTTTTAACCTTTATGTTTCTTAAACAAACATACAGGTTACAAACATACAGGTTACTGAAAGCAAACACACATACATATACACATACACACACACACACATACACTCTCCTCTAAGACACATTAGAGGCTTTACCACATCATAAACCCCCTTCTAGATGCATTCCGAGGTTGGTTAGTAAAACCTCCCTTAAACACTAGCAAGAGAGCAACCCCAACTATCAGTGCTGACATGCTTAGTGAATACATATCTGCATCTTCATAAACTAAACTGGCTCTGCAAAGTCAAGTAAGCCAAACAAGAAAATGGACACCATATTTTTAAAACCCATCCCAAGTGCAGAACATACTCAATTGTCTGATAAATTGGTTAAAATTGGTGCCACTAGAATTGAGTCACTGAAGAGTTTATTTCTGTCACCATATTAACTGTGTCATGTAGCATTTGCACCTAATGAACTTAATGCGGCTTATGGCTATGCACTGCTTCCTCTCAGAAACAAAATCTAAATGTTCCTGAGTCTGGCCAACTGGCATCCAGCACTATCTCAGCAGAGGCACACCAGCACTAAGGTTCCATTCTGGCCTCTGGCTAGTGCATTTTTATTTCATGTTTTCTCTAAATGTAAGATGTTTGCACTAAAGCACTCAGCAGTTTTTAGAAACAAAAAGAGCCACAGAAGTAATCTGTGGTTTATTTTTGACAAGTTCACTGCACACAAATTTTCTACAACTCACGACAGGGTAGTTGAAGAGGATTCTCAAATAAGATTAATCACAAAGGCAGTAACTTTTGGACTTTTACCCACAAGAACTGAAATGGATTCATTCCTGGAAGTAAAAGGAGCATGGAAGGAAAATAAAAACAGGCTTTTAAAAATCACTATGACACTTCTATAAATTTCTGCAATGATATGAAAGCCATACCATAATGCTCAACTCTACTTGACGCTCAAGGACCTTGTTATAACTGAAAGTGTTAGAACAAGGTCCTTCCGATATTTACAGAAAGGAACTCACCAAACACTGAGATGCAATGGTCGACACTATAGTAAGTCTGCAAGGTAGCTGGATACCCATATTGATTAAAAAAAAAAAATCTGTAGTTTTGCCTTTCTCCTTTTGTGTTCCTTGTTGAAGGCAGATTTCATAAGGTTTTAGGGTTAATCTGAGTTCTTTTTGTTAACAGTATATTTACATTTTAGAGTTTCTCTCCTTTTTCTCTAAAGTTCCTCTCTTCATCATTTCTGCCACATAGGAGCCATTTGCTCCATATTGCTTCTGCTATAAACTCTTCCCTTGTGGAGTTCAGAAGTCATAGCTTCTCTCAAAGGATATCTAAATATGGCGGTCACTCTTACTCCTTTCTCCCCCAAAGGACAAGGGTCTCTGGACAAAGTCATCCTTCAGTTTTGCCCACATGTGCTGGAGCTAACCTCTGGATCATGCAACTGCAATTCCCTTCGTACTATGCACTCTCAACAGAGCCAAATCTCTGCTCTTTCAGGACTGAGCAGGGCTGACCTCAAAATAAAACTTTAAAGTCTAAAGCTAAAGCAATTAAAATTTCACTGTGCAAATAAATCTTGCCTGTTGCTCTCTGGCAATATCTTCAAAGATGCTATTTCTCTACAACTGATTATCACTATAAATGGTAGTTAGCAGCCTTTAGCCCCAAGGACACAAAAGCTTGTGAAAGCCTAAACATATCGGATAAATTCAACTTCGTAATAACTGCACTTCAGTAAACTGGGTGTCAGAATAATGGACTGAATAGCGCCATATTAAAGGTTGATAGCAAGTCTACACAGGGCAATGACAGAGCTGTCGTGTGCATCACCGCCAGGTGAGATCTCAACATAGCCAAGAAGAGGTCGAACAGAGCGGGCTCTAAGACTACAAAAGCTCCTGAGAAAGTAGAAGGGTGGGAGCTCTGTTGACCTTTGGCCAGCCAGTTCCCAGAGAGAGGCAGCACTGGCAATATGCACAGGAAAAAAGCCCACCTTTGGGGGCCAGTGGAGTAGCCAAACAGTGAACCAGGCTCCGGTGCAAGAGTGTCCCGTTCATCACGATGCTTGATCTGTAGGACTGACCGCTGAATCGGGGCATGCAGAAGTTGCATCCTATCCTCAATACCTTACCGGAATTTTCATACATAGAACATGCTCCTTACCAGGTACTGGTACTTAAGATTTTCTTTTAGCTTCAATTCCTTGTAAGTGTATCATTGCTACACTTAATAAATACCTGCAGACTACCAAATGGAACGATGATAATTTACCAGGCAAAAATAGCCTTTTACACAAGGATGAATGGGAAGAAGTTAAGCTGTTATCTGGACAAATGAGACTTGGAGAGTATGTGTGGGGGAGAGAGGAAACCAGAAATATTTATACAATTGATGTAAGTTTTTGTTTTTTTTGAGTCCAAGCCTGTCTTAGGATAAACTGTCAACTGCACACCCTCAGGAGCCACGCCCTTTACAGTCAGTTCAGTGCCTTTGTTCCCACGTCCGTTCCCACTTCCGGATATGCTGGCAGCAGAAGCTACATGACACGCTTGCTGCGTTCTTCCTCTTTGGCTAGTCAAAGGTCTCCTGGCATTGCCTCAACTATCTCCCTCCTAGATGGTATGCAAATAAAAATAATGTGTATGTGTTCACTCACTCGTGAGAGAGCTTACTTGTGTCCAACTCTTTGTGACCCCATGGACTGCAGCCTGCCAAGCTCCTCTGTCCATGGAATTTCCTAGGCAAGAATACTGGAGTGGGTAGCTATGTCCTCCTCCAGGGAATCTTCCCGACCCAGGGATCGAACTCGCATCTCCTGCATTGGCAGGCAGATTCATTACCACTGAGCCACCTGGGAAGCCCAATAAAAGCAATAGGAGCAGCTAATATTTTCTGAGCACTTACAAGGTTATTCACTTAGTCTTCCATGCAGTCCTATAAGTTAATTTCAATATTTATCTTCATTTTACAGATGCAGAGACCAGTGTTCCAAAGGCTAAACAAGTTGTTCACAGTTACAGGGCTAAGAGTTGGAGAAGACTCTTGAGAGTCCCTTGGACTGCAAGGAGAGCCAACCAGTTCATCCTACAGGAAATAAGTTCCTGAATATTCATTGGAAGGACTGATGCTGAAGCTGAAACTCCAACACTTTGGCAACCTGATAGGAAGAATTGACTCAATGGAAAAGACCCTGACGCTGGAAAAGTTTGAAGGCAGGAGGAGAAGGGGACAACAGAAGATGAGATGGTTGGATGGCATCACCAACTCGATGGACATGAGTTTGAGCAAGCTCCGGGAGTTGGTGATGGACAGGGAAGCTGGTGTGCTGCAGTCCATGGGGACACAAAGAGTCGGACACGACTGAGAAACTGAACTGATTGAACTGAACTGACAGGGCTAACAAGAGAGTCATGATTTGAACGCAGGTATTTTAATGAGTCTGGAACTTCAGCAGCACTCTATATAGTTCTATGTGGCAAGAGGTTTCTCCGAGTCCTCTCCTTTTTCACCTTCATTCTCTCTCTGAGAATCAGCCCTTGCTTGTGCACTATGTTCTGTCCCTACCGAGTTTTTGCTTATTGTCACAATGGTAAGCAATCTCATAAGCTCATCCATGATAAAGTCCTAAAAGCAGATGACCATATGGAGAATGGACTGGGGAGGGGGCAGACAAAACTGGAGAAAGAGAAGACAATTAAGAGGTTGATTCAGGCTAGAGATAATGGTGGCCTGAGATGGGTGAAGGCAGTAGAAATGGAGAACAGTGAAGATTTGATAACTATGTAGAAGACAGCATCACCAGGGTGCGGTGCCTGACTGAATATGGCTAAGAGAATGAGGGTGGAGGGACAAGAATGATGCTTCAGTTGTGGCTTATAAATATGAGGTAATGGTGATGCCACATATTACATAGTAGAAGGAAGAAGGAACAGGTTTTAGCAGGAGGTGCGATGGGCGCGCCAAAGCACAGGCGGCTGCGACAGGCATGCCACGTCTGAAGTCAGGGGCAGAAGCCGGGAGGACCCCATGCCCGAAGAGCAGCAGCCAAGAGGAGTTACCCCACGTCCGAGGTCAGGGGCAGCGGCCAAGAGTACCAGACTGCGATGGCGCAGGAACGGCTGAGAGGAGCTACCCCACGTCCGAGGTCAGGGGGGGCGGCCGAGAGGAGCTACCCCGCGTGCGAGGTCAGGGGGGGAGGCCAAGAGGAGCTACCCTGCATCCGAAGTCAGGGGCAGCGACAAGAGGAGTAGCCCCGCGTCCGAGGTCGGGGCGGCGGCTGGGAGGAGATAACCCCACGCCCCAAACCCGAGGCCAGGGGCGGTGGCCGGGAGGACCAACCCCACGTCCAAGGAGCCGTGGCTGCGCAGGCGCAGGAGGGCCTAGAGGAGCTATCCCACGTTGAAGGTCAGGAAGGGCGGGGGTGAGGAGATACCCCTCGTCCAAGGTAAGGAGCAATGGCTGCACTTTGCTGGAGCAGCCATGAAGAGATACCCCACGTCCAAGGTAAGAGAAACCCAAGTAAGACGCTAGGTGATGCAAGAGGGCATGAGAGGGCAGACACACTGAAACCATACTCACAGAAAACTAGTCAATCTAATCACACTAGGACCACAGCCCTGTCTAACTCAATGAAACTCAGCCATGCCCGTGGGGCAACCCAAGACGGGCAGGTCATGGTGGAGAGATTTGACAGAATGTGGTCCACTGGAGAAGGGAATGGCAAACCACTTCAGTATTCTTGCCTTGAGAATCCCATGAACAGTATGAAAAGGCAAAATGATAGGATACTGAAAGAGGAACTCCCCAGGTCAGTAGGTGCCCAATATTCTACTGGAGATCAGTGGAGAAATAACTGCAGAAAGAATAAGGGATGGAGCCAAAGCAAAAACAATACCCAGCTGTGGATGTGACTGGTGATAGAAGCAAGGTCCGATGCTGTAAAGGGCAATATTGCATAGGAACCTGGAATGTCAGGTCCATGAATCAAGGCAAATTGGAAGTGGTCAAACAAGAGATGGCAAGAGTGAATGTCGACATTCTAGGAATCAGCAAACTGAAATGGACTAGAATGGGTGAATTTAACTCAGATGACCATTATATCTACTACTGTGGGCAGGAATCCCTCAGAAGAAATGGAGTAGCCATCATGGTCAACAAAGAGTCTGAAATGCAGTACTTGGATGCAATCTCAGAAATGACAGAATGATCTCTGTTCGTTTCCAAGGCAAACCATTCAATATCACAGTAATCCAAGTCTATGCCCCAACCAGTAATGCTGAAGAAGCTGAAGTTGAACGGTTCTATGAAGACCTACAAGACCTTTTAGAACTAACACCCAAAAAAGATGTCCTTTTCATTATAGGGAACCGGAATGCAAAAGTAGGAAGTCAAACACCTGGAGTAACAGGCAAATTTGGCCTTGGAATACGGAATGAAGCAGGGCAAAGACTGATAGAGTTTTGCCAAGAAAATGCACTGGTCATAACAAACACCCTCTTCCAACAACACAAGAGAAGACTTTATACATGGACATCACCAGATGGTCAACACCGACATCAGATTGATTATATTCTTTGCAGCCAAAGAAGGAGAAGCTCTACAGAGTCAGCAAAAAAGACCAGGAGCTGACTGTGGCTCAGACCGTGAACTCCTTATTGCCAAATTCAGGCTTAAATTGAAGAAAGTAGGGAAAACCACTAGACCATTCAGGTATGACCTAAATCAAATCCCTTATGATTATACAGTGGAAGTGAGAAATAGATTTAAGGGCCTAGATCTGATAGATAGAGTGCCTGATGAACAATGGAATGAGGGTCGTGACATTGTACAGGAGACAGGGATCAAGACCATCCCCATAGAAAAGAAATGCAAAAAAGCAAAATGGCTGTCTGGGGAGGCCTTACAAATAGCTGTGAAAAGAAGAGAAGCGAAAAGCAAAAGAGAAAAGGAAAGGTATAAACATCTGAATGCAGAATTCCAAAGAATATCAAGAAGAGATAAGAAAGCCTTCCTCAGCGATCAATGCAAAGAAATAGAGGAAAACAACAGAATGGGAAAGACTAGGGATCTCTTCAAGAAAATCAGAGATACCAAAGGAACATTTCATGCAAAGATAGTCTCGATAAAGGACAGAAATGGTATGGACCTAACAGAAGCAGAAGATATTAAGAAGAGATGGCAAGAATACACAGAAGAACTGTACAAAAAAGATCTTCACAACCCAGATAATCACGATGGTGTGATCACTGACCTAGAGCCAGACATCCTGGAATGTGAAGTCAAGTGGGCCTTAGAAAGCATCACTACGAACAAAGCTAGTGGAGGTGATGGAATTCCAGTTGAGCTATTCCAAATCCTGAAAGATGATGCTGTGAAAGTGCTGCACTCAATATGCCAGCAAATTTGGAAAACTCAGCAGTGGCCACAGGACTGGAAAAGGGCAGTTTTCATTCCAATCCCAAAGGAAGGCAATGCCAAAGAATGCTCAAACTACCGCACAATTGCACTCATCTCACACGCTAGTAAAGTAATGCTCAAAATTCTCCAAGCCAGGCTTCAGCAATATGTGAACCGTGAACTTCCTGATGTTCAAGCTGGTTTTCGAAAAGGCAGAGGAACCAGAGATCAAATTGCCAACATCCGCTGGATCATGGAAAAAGCAAGAGAGTTCCAGAAAAACATCTATTTCTGCTTTATTGACTATGCCAAAGCCTTTGACTGTGTGGATCACAAGATACTGTGGGAAATTCTGAAAGAGTTGGGAATACCAGACCACCTGATCTGCCTCTTGAGAAATTTGTATGCAGGTCAGGAAGCAACAGTTAGAACTGGACATGGAACAACAGACTGGTTTCAAATAGGAAAAGGAGTTCGTCAAGGCTGTATATTGTCCCCTGTTTATTTAACTTATATGCAGAGTACATCATGAGAAACGCTGGACTGGAAGAAACACAAGCTGGAATCAAGATTGCCAGGAGAAATATCAATAACCTCAGATATGCAGATGACACCACCCTTATGGCAGAAAGTGAAGAGGAACTCAAAAGCCTCTTGATGAAAGTGAAAGTGGAGAGTGAAAAAGTGGGCTTAAAGCTCAACATTCAGAAAACGAAGATCATGGCATCCAGTCCCATCACTTCATGGGAAATAGATGGGGAAACAGTGTAAACACTGTCAGACTTTATTTTTCTGGGCTCCAAAATCACTACAGATGGTGACTGCAGCCCTGAAATTAAAAGACGCTTACTCCTTGGAAGGAAAGTTATGACCAACCTAGATAGCATATTCAAAACCAGAGACATTACTTTGCCAACAAAGGTCCGTCTAGTCAAGGCTATCGTTTCTCCTGTGGTCATGTATGGATGTCAGAGTTGGACTGTGAAGAAGGCTGAGTGCCGAAGAATTGATGCTTTTGAACTGTGGTGTTGGAGAAGACTCTTGAGAGTCCCTTGGACTGCAAGGATATCCAACCAGTCCATTCTTAAGGAGATCAGCCCTGGGATTTCTTTGGAAGGAATGATACTAAAGCTGAAACTCCAGTACTTTGGCCATCTCATGCGAAGAGTTGAGTCATTGGAAAAGACTCTGATGCTGGGAGGGATTGGGGGTGGAAGGAGAAGGGGACGACAGAGGATGAGATGGCTGGATGGCATCACTGACTCGATGTACGTGAGTCTGAGTAAACTCCGGGAGTTGGTGATGGACAGGGAGGCCTGGCGTGCTGCGGTTCATGGGGTCGCAAAGAGTCGGACACGACTGAGCGACTGATCTGATCTGATCTAATCTGAAAGAGTTTGGTTTTGGAGGGAAGGTCACGATGATGATTCTTGAACATTCATGAACAGGATGTTCGATGAGTATGTCTGAAACTCAGAAAAGAGAAATGGGACAGGAACATAAATGCAGTCATAATAAGCATAGTAACATAAACTACAGAAATGAATGGGATTGGCACAGATCCCATAATGTAACTCTGGTTCTAATTTTAGATATTTATTCCACTAAGAGGGCCAACCTGGGATTCCCTGGTGGCTCAGACGGTAAAGCATCTACCTGCAATGCGGGAGACCTGGGTTCAATCCCTGGGTCGGGAAGATCCCCTAGAGAAGGAAATGGCAACCCACTCCAGTACTCTTGCCTAGAAAATTCCATGGATGGAGGAGCCTGGTGGGCTCCAGTCCATGGGGTTGCAAAGAGTCGGACATGGCTCAACCAGTAATGTGTTTCATGTACCTGGTCAGTGAATCATTCATCTTCTTCTAGTGAGGCAATTACTTTAAGGAGATAATTTCTACCAGCACACAGAGGTCTAAAGACAAATTTTAAAACCTTTAAAACTACTTTTGCAATTGCTATATACACTATCCATATACTATCCCTGTATTGCATTTCTCTCTTCAGGTTTTATTATTTTCAGTTATTGCTATTTATATGCTGTCCCCTCAACATAGTCTTTGTTTAAAATATACCTGTGCTCTCTCTTCTTTGTCACACATACACACACACACTTATACACACACACATATATATATATTCGTGTACGTGTGTGTGTGTATGTGTGTGTGTGTGTGTATGTGTGTGTGTGTGTATATATATATATATATATCTTAGAGGTAAGAATTTATAGCTTCTACTATTAAATAAAACCTGCTAACAGTCCCAGGAACAAGTGGGCGTTGCTTTTTATTGAAGTGCATCTTATAAACTGAGAAAAGATGGAGGAGAACAGGCTAAAAATGGTACACATTTTTAAATGTTCAGGTATCAGAATCTGGCAGGTGCAACTGAGAGACTTCACTAGGGCATGTGTATGCCTGCAGATGAGTGTGCATGTGTGTGCATGGTGATGGCAAGTGTGTTGAAAGTGATCTAGAGTCTAGCTTTTTCAGAAAGATTTAGTCACATGATTCTGAATACTCCCTAACTAGGAACACTGCATTACAATTTATTACCTTACTGATGACCCTTCAAATGTAATAAAGAACCCAGTAAATCAGAATAATTGATAATTCAGGGTCATTTGAAGTTCAGCTCCACATTATGTAATAATGTGAAAAAATACATCGAGGTAAAATTTACCTTTATACAGAATGATGTATTTCGGCACTTCAGAAGCTCCCATTTACAATCAACAACAGAAATACTACGTAACTGGAGACTGGAATTCAGGGCTGGTATTCTAGCATGATTAAAAATAATTCCCACGTTTATTAAAGCTGAATCTAATTGCTTATACTGTAAAATTTAGATCGGGGGATGATATGCATTAAAAGTAATTTATGTTCCAGAACTTTCACTAATTCAGACTGACATAACTTCCAGATAATTCATACTTGTGAAGTTTTTTAATCAAATACTCAAAGTAACAGCATTACCATTGTTTATTAATATTGAATGAGCAAAATAACAGTGCACCAAAAGTTTTGTTTTAGCCCTTGTAATTTAAATGATGCTATAATTGTCCAAGTAGGTTTTCCTATTATGAATATAGCAATAGATACCATTATGTATCAAGTCTCTTAAGAAATGACTCTGTAAATCAATTATTTGCATAGCTCAGAATGCTTCTTTCCTGCTAAATTAAGTCTTAAAATAGCCACAATTAAAATTTTTCAGTAAGTGTGTCTCAATTAATTAATGGGTCAGAGAAAAGCCTCTCTATTTCAACTTCGTATCTTAAATTCCAGGGAAAATGAAACTGGTGGTTTAAAGCTGAAAAGAATATTCAGCATAGGAAAACCTACCTCTCCATTTTAAGTCTCAATCCAGAATGTTTAATCACCTTATCAGAAGGGACCTGAATGGAGGTCATTTGTAAATAAAATTACCCCTATTAACCCAGAGAAGAGTCACTAAGAGCACTGACCACCTCCAGACCATTTCACGAGGACAAAAAAGTGACTGCAATTTGCAAGGTTATATGTATTTATCTTAAAATACTTGATATTTACAAGTCCTTAGTAGAATGTTACCCATAAACCAAAATTTATCAATTATTTTCCTATAAGGGACAACAAAATAGGGGAAAATGTAGATTTTAGAAATCTAATCATTTCCTTGGTGGATTATTTTACCCTTTTCCTCTCCCAGTTTGGACTCCTGCTGCTAAGTCGCTTCAGTCGTGTCTGACTCTGTGCGACCCCATAGACGGTGGCCCACCAGGCTCCCCCGTCCCTGGGATTCTCCAGGCAAGAACACTGGAGTGGGTTGCCATTTCCTTCTCCAATGCATGAAAGGGAAAAGTGAAAGTGAAGTCGCTCTGTCCTGTCCGACTCTTCGTGACCCCATGGTCTGCAGCCTACCAGGCTACTCCATCCATGGGATTTTCCAGGCAAGAGTACTGGAGTGGGGTGCCATCGCCTTCTCCAGTTTGGACTCCAGAGGCTACAAATAGAAAACTCTAAGAATATAAGCCAAGTAAAGGCATAACCTTACTGCTAGTCTGTTAGAGGTTTTCCATATTTATTAAAACAGTGAAAAACTAGTTATTCGTGGACATTTGGGTAGGTACACACTTAAGTACACAATTTCAAAATATCAGTTCTTCCCATTTTGCTTTTTCCCTACAATATATGACTTCCAGTTATCCCCTGGTTGAACATGTTATATAAATGGTTGTATCCTTGCACTACACTTTGATCTATTAAAGTATATTTCTTGAGCTAATCATAAATATTGTTTAATTTCATTTAATTTTATATAATTTCTTTTAGAGAAGAGAGCTTCTTTTATATAAAGCACATTCAAAGGCTAAGCATCACCATTTCCTAGTACTGCTTCTTTACATTAAAACGCTATTTTTCCTTTACTATGGTCATTTAGTTGCTAAACTGTGTCTGACTCTTGTGAGCCCATAGACTGTAGCCTGCCAGGATCCTCTGTCCATGGAATTCTCCAGGCAAGAATACTGGAGTGGGTTGCCATTTCCTTCTACAGGGGATCTTACTGACCTAGGGATCAAACCCCGATCTCCTGCATTGCAGGCAGATTCTTTACTGACTGAGCTATGAGGGAAGCAATTCCTTTACTGTATGTTATATAAAATCTTAAAGCCAGGGTTATGAACCAAGGGTTCACAGGGTCCATGGGATGGATTCACTAGTTTTTGAGTCCCCTGAAGTACATGCAGAATTGTGCAAGTATGTAAAAAACATGTAAAGGGTGGTAATAATATATTCACAACTCTCATCAGATTTTAAGAGTCTATGCTCTCAAATTTGGTGCCAAATGAATTACGGCACTAAAACATCATGCACATTATGACACTTATTTATAGCAGAGCCAAAGCTGAGCAGCACCACAGTGGGACCCAGGAGCAGAGACACCCTTGCTCACCTGCTGGCAGTGCCTGCTGCAAGCTCACACGTGAGTAAACTGTCCAGGCCCTCCCTGGGGAGCCCACCATCGTCCCAGAGAGAACTTACAGGATCTGAGCTGAGCTGGACCTGACCTTGTCTACCAGGGCTTTTGTGTAAACTTGGGGAAAAAAGTCCCCCAAGTTTCTCCCTCGTACAGACTTAGCTTCCTGAGAGCGAGGCTTGGCTCCTAGAAAATGGACTATCAGTTCCTAAAATTCCCTTGACTGGGCATCTTTGTGCAGCACACAAACTTTGCAATTGGTTTCGGTCTCTGACAATTTGAAGAATGAGATAAAACTTCCGTTAACACCAGTTTTCAGATTCCATCAATCTTGAGAGAAAAGGAAGACCACCGCAAACTTACACAGCTTCACTGATTTTATTTCTAAGTCAGTCTCACTTGAGAGTCCTTAACCTGCATTTACCAAGTTAGGGGAAATACAGAAAGTCTATTCTGATGTAGTTTCATTTTCTTGCTTATTTTAAGGACTAAATAGTTTTAGTTAAGATTGTGTAGACATTGTCTTTGGTAACTTATTTTTAGACTAATGTAGCAGTTACAAAGAGAGCTTGAAATTAGACCTTGACTAGAATCTATGTCCACTTATGAGCTCTGTGACTTCTGACTCTCAGATTCTTAATAATTCAGATGCTCTCTAACACTAGAATGAATATACTGTGGTACGTTCTCAAAACGAAACACTATGCAGCAATGAGAATGAACAAACTACAGTGATAAACAAGCTAAATTCACAAACATAACGTTGAGCAAAAGAAGCCAAACATAAAGGAATACCCCCTACATGACTCCATGTGTATGAAGTTCAAGATCAGGAAAAACTCATCTATGGTGTTAGGAGACAGAAGCACTCCTGGAGAGGAAAAGGAAAATGATGTGAGAGGGACATGAGTGTGTCCTCCTGGTGCTGGTAGTTTTATTTCTTGATTACGGTGTTGGTTATACTCAGGCATTACCATTTTTATGTCAAGCTGGAAGAAAAGCAGTTAATAGAAGTTTGGGGACATTAAACAAGTGACAGCAGAGTTCCAGATGACCATCAAAGTGACATGTAAAATATTCCTCAGCAGTGAATCAGTCAAATGCTAAGAGAACAAGCTGAGGAGCTAAGCTTAGAGGAGATGCCGGGGAGAAGTCCACGGTCATGCACAGCCTTGTGGAAGGTGACTGGAGGCTCCTGCCTTCTGTGCAGACTTGTAGCAACAGAACGAGTTAATCTTACAAACTGCTTATTTTAAGAGTGTGTCATTTTGTGTAAGAGCAACAAAATAAATAAAAAGTTTTTGAAATAGTTTACTCCTAAACTAAAAGGATTTGAGGATGCAAGATAAAAAATTACAAAATGAGAAGACCAATACATGCTGATTTAACATAGAATTTCCTCTTTGAAAGATTGTTAATATCTGTACACAGCTTTATAAAATATTCTAAAAATCACGGGTAAAGATGTTTAAAATAGTTTTGAAAACATTTTCTATTAAAGTCAGAGTTGAATGTATTTTTAGAAAAATCAATTTTTCAAGTATTATTCACTTAAAGTTATCCTTACAAAATGACAATTATTATGAGCTTGTTTTCCTCAGATAAATTTTTTAAAGTAAAAAAAAAATAAGAGTGCCTGATGATAGGTATGGGTTTACAATGCAAAAAATTATATATAAAAAGAGTAAAATAATCATAGAAATATAGATTACACATTTAGTGCAACATTATCATTTCCCATATGAGGAAAGACTTAATTACATGCACAGATCACAGCTCAGCTAATGACAAGACCTGAGCTAGAAGCCTAGGCTCTTGATTCATGGTTTAGTACTAAACCCATTCACAGTTCTCACCATTAGCGTCCAAATCCAGCTTGAGGTCTTTGAAACTGAATTGGCTTAGCTGAACTTTGATTTGGGTGTTACATCACTCAAGTCTGAACATTTAAGAAGAGGGAAAATAAACCAGAAGAGTTAAATATAGTCGCAACAACCAAGATCTAAGAATTGGCCAAGCAGTACTTTATAGCTGGCCTAATCAATTCTTTGCATAGTTTATTTAGCAATGGCAGAAAGAAGGCAGACTCTAGGTCTAGAAGTTTTAAAAAGAAACACCAAGATTCCCATGGGAAATCTTCCCATCCTAATAAAACCTATTGGCACAGGGATATATGAAAGAAACCTGACCATATTAGACCAGGGGAGAAGGAGTTTTCCTACCACTTGAAACTCAAAACCATAGCACTGCCTGTGGTATGCTACTGATTTAATTTGAAGATCTATACTTTATGTACACTAGATTCACAAAATTAATCTGGAATCACCTTCACAACAGAAAAAAGACAATGGCCATGGCTTAGTGTAAAGCTTTATTTGCTTTAAGACTCAATATCACACCAGCATCCGAACTTTCTGCTGTTATTCATCTGGACAACATACCTTTTCACCAAGAAAACCACGAAGCACAGGATTTATTGCCATAATGAAGTTCTTTCAGATCTCTGTTTTCTCTGCAGAGGACAGGAGAAAGGCGCTCATCTCACCAGGCAGCTTATTAGGATTAGCACTGAATAAGACACCACGGAATGCCAGGTCTATCGGTTACTAAACACGCATCATACAAACTTTGTCTTTGCGAGAACCTCTGCTCTGCATTTGTCATCCACCTGAATAATTAACAAGTACATGCTGCCTGCCAGCAGCTTAGGGAATTAATTTCCCTAGATTAAATGCAGATCACGTCCACAAAAACTCAGACCACACACACACACTGCACTCCTACCTTTCAACCACTAAAAGGTATGAAATACATTGTACAGCCTCCAACTTTAAAGAGATTTAAAACTCAAAAGGAGTGTAAAGTCACCCTAGTAATATTTTAAATGTCACTTTGATGGTCATCTGGAACTCTGTGGTCACTTGTTTAATGTTCCAACACTTAATTAACTACTTTTCTGCTGGCTTGAAATAAAATGGTAAATCCACAATTCTATATATGCACTATTTCATGAAATCTGTGTAATTGCATATTCTAAGAACCACAACCAGTAAAAACTTTTAGAAAAGTATCAATTGCATGACAAAAAAAACCCAGAATACATATGTGGTAATACGGGGAAAAATTTTAAAGCAAAAATCAAATTCAGAGGCTTCCGACTATATAAAAGTGATCACATTGAATTTGTACACTGCTAATTTCATTTGAAGCTAATGATTATATCTGTTAATCTTCCTACATCACACAATTAAGCAAGTAAAATGTGTGCCCATTAATACATAGGGAAGATCAGGGATTTTACATTGAAACTTTTTACTGTTAAAATACTGATTTATCATACATAAAACAGAAAAAAAGTTTAAAGATCATAACGTGACTAGTTTGAAAACTGAATATATCTCTTTAAATTTCTACTTTCTCGAAATTATATATTGTCCATATAGTTGATGGTATGAAGATAGAGAAAAGTTTTAACTTATTTGTAAGTTTTATCAACAAATAAAAATAAATGGACTTTTTCTCAAAAGTGTGATTTTAATGGAGGCTGACTTGCTTTATAAGCTACGGGGCATTTGTTAAAACTATACCACTCATCTCTAGTTCAATCCTTTTTTTTTTTAAATTGGCAGCCACATTCTAAACCATCCTAAATTGTGGAGATGCTCACTGCTGTTAAACACAGTGGGCCCCAGGGGGTGAGTTACCTATTAATAACATTGTGAGCTCCACTGAATTATGAAGACAATATAAACACATTCCTTATTTTACACTCTAAGTACATTAAGGATCTATTAAAATGTACTCTTACTGCCGGGAAACTGATCTGTGCTGATATGCTAAGTTTTCATTAGAATGACATAGTTTAAACTTCTGGAACTTTACTCCCTTTTCAATGAAATGCTCTTACCTCTTTGCTTGAAGGGTATATTTATGCATACACAATCATTCAATATCTGTATAACATTAAATCATTTCCCCCAACCACTATGTGCTTTAACAACATAGTCCTGCTTTCCTCTAGACTTGTCCTATGAAAAATTATTTCCGATAATTATCAGAAATTTATTATTTCTACTTTAAAATAGTTAACCAAATATGAATGAATTTTCAATTAACTATCTGGATAAACAAAAGTCTATTAAAAAAAATCTGCACTGTAATAAGGTGAGGCACTAACTACCTGCTAGCATTAATGTGATCACTTGCACAGAAGTCATTAGCTTTTTTGTGCCCCAATTATTAATAATTACAGTATCAGAAACAAATACCCTGTATCAAATCAACGCAATTGTTCTGGGACAGATGCTAGGCATGAATTCTCTAATACATATTAATATATACTTTATATATTTAAGATATTGTATATATATTAAAATATATTTTTATGTTAGGGGATTATATGTAATAACCATTTTATCTAGGCTCCCATGCCATGTTTAATGTTTTTGCCACTCTTATTGAAACTGAAATTGAAAATACTTGGCTGTGGACCTAGCCCTAACCGTGGTATGACTATTGGGAGACAAGTCAAATTGAGGCCTTGGCCCCATTCCTGGGGCTCTATTTTCAGGTGATGCTAGAATCTTGTGCAATGCACAGAAGATTAGCAAATTAGAAGTGACAAACCTCCTCTGCAACTTCTCTAACTCTTATAATAACCCCAGATGAATGCCTATATTCACTAGGCCATACTAATAGGAAAAGGTTACACGGTAGGAAAGGAGAAGCGACAGGAAGGTTGTATATCATTAAAAAAGGTTGGAACAAAATGACAAGAAATCTTCCAAGGTCAAATACTGGAATTCATTTTAGATCAGAATAAAGGATACTTGGTACAAAGTGGCACAAGGATTTATAAATCTACATTTCAGATTTTAGAGGGTTAGGTTTGCCATCATTTATGTGCCTTTGTTTTTTTTTTTTTTTTCTTGTATCACTGATCCATTCATTTCTGCCACTTTTTTAATAACTGATACCCTCACTCAGAGAAAGCCGGACTCAATAACAAAGATCCTAAGTAAATTGTTAACTTTTTTGAGACAATTGGTTCCCATAGAAATTTCCAAAGCCTGATCAGAAGAACTCATCACAGTAACAGAAAGAACAACGGAGTAATATCAGTCATCAGGAAAAACCAAGATCTGTTTACTTCTTGGTCCTAAGGAAGCTAAACTAGACCCTATTCCCTTATTGTGCCTGTGAGGTGGAATAACCCCAGCAAGATCCAACGGCCTACAAATCTCCATACCTGTAAAATGATACAGGAAGCAGTGAGACTGGATTGCTGTCATTTAGGCATCATGAGAAACAGGATGGTTGCACTGTAACTGAAGAAAACAGGCAGGCAGAGCCCCACATAAAGCAATACGAGATTCACATATTTAATTAACAGATAAAAGGTAGCTATGCCAAAAACCTCAAAACAAAAACTAGCACAACAAATGTGAACAGTAATTACTAATGAAAGAAAAGAAGCGAAGAAAACAAAGTGAGATATATAGATCACGTGGAAGAACAGAGGATTTTGGACACATTAGGACATGAGTTCGGAGAAGGCAATGGTACCCCACTCCAGTACTCTTGCTTGGAAAATCCCATGGACAGAGGAGCCTGGTGGGCTGCAGTCCATGGAATCGTGAAGAGTCGGACATGACTGAGCAACTTCACTTTCACTTTTCACTTTCATGCATTGGAGAAGGAAATGGCAACCCACTCCAGTGTTCTTGCCTGGAGAATCCCAGGGACAAGGGAGCCTGGTGGGCTGCCGTCTATGGGGTCGCACAGAGCCAGACACGACTGAAGCGACTTAGCAGCAGCAGCAGCAGCAGGACATGAGTTGTAAACAAAAAAAAGATACATCTAAAAGTTAGAAAATACAAGGAAGAGATGAAGTACACTGGACCAACTGAGTAAAGAAGAAAAACAAGCCAAAAATGAACACTTTTAATGAGGTAGTATGTTCATTTTAAAACATGATTAGGAATTTTTAAAATTAATTTAGAAGAAATAACCTCTGATATTAGAAACCTAAGAAAGTAAGTGAGATAGCAATTCATGAAGAAATTAAGATGGATCATTACAATTATTGTTGGATATTAACAAATAAAAAAGACAGATTTAGAAGGAGATACTAAATAACTAGGAAGCAGTTCCTAAATAATAAAACCCCACAAGAATAATGGTAAGTTCTAGAGTTAAGAAAAGGAAAAGCTGGCATAAGGAAATGTAAATTTTACACTGAAACTGAAAATACTTGGGAGTCCCTAGCACACATCTGACCTGATTTCACTACTGTGAGAAAAGTCAAATTGACGTCTGGGCCTTGTCTCTGAGCCAAAATAGTATCCAAAATATTAGAAATACAAACCATGTTTTTTCTCATGTAATACTACTATCCTAAAAAGTAATCTCACAGAAATGAAATTTGGAAAAAAAAAAAGTTTTATCTCAGTTTAAATTATTTTTATTTGTTTAGTTGCTAAGTTGTGTCTGACTCTTTTGCGACCCCATGGACTGTAGCCTGCCAGGCTCCTGTATCCATGGATTTCCCAGGCAAGAATACCGGAGTGGGTTGCCATTTCCTTCTCCAGGGGATCTTACTGACCCAGGGATTGAACCCAAGTCTTCCTCATTTGCAGGCAGATTCTTTACCACTGAGCCACCTGGGAAGCCCCTTTAAATCATTAGGAGAATGTTAAGAAATTGACTATCCAACCAAAACATAGCATGTGTATACTTCATCATATATACACACATGAAAATATGTGTAAGTGCTTAATTAAGCTGTTCTTTGACACATAAAGTCAACTAAATAAAGCTTCTGATGACCATTAAGTTGAAGAAAAATACACATCACTTTTTCAAAAATAATGACACGTCCAATCCTGTGTGAGTATCTCTATCCTTCCTAAGTGTCACAGAAGAGAAACTATAATAACCTTTTACTGGGAGTGTAGGGAAGGCATGTTTATAAAATATGCCAAGAGACAATATGCTTTCTACTCCTGGGAGACTGTTGGTAAATCTTTTTTATGAGTGCATTATGAGGTGAATAATTAACACTTCCAACTGAAAGTTGACTACCATCATAATATTTAGTCAATGAATTGTTACAGCTGAGTTTTAACTCACATGAAAGTAACTATAATACTCTCAGTCGTAATAATACTTCAACATAAATCTAAAATAAAAGATAATGAATTCAGTTCAAAATGTCTGTTCACATGCTAGTGTTGGTTGTTGTATCTTACTATATTAAAAAATGAAACAATATCAACATAAAATGTCTTTTCACAAGAAAAACTGCATACTTAATATTTTAATCGTTCGATTTCTATGCCATAAATCTGCTAGAAAAAAAAGGGACTCTGCTTGCATTAAAGATCCACAAACCTTTTGGTTTAATCACACGACTAGCCCACTGGGGGCCACTATGGATGAATCATTCCATGGGAAGGAAGAATAGATTTTTCCCCTGCAAATGGGGAAAAAAGTCAAACATTCCACTGTTTCATAAGAATGACCAAAGAATTCTTCCTGTTTTGGAGGAGACTATCACATCACAGGGGGTGAGGAGGCTTTACAGATTAATTAGCTGATTGTAAATAAAGAATTACTCATTTTTTTCTCCTTCTCATATCCTCTTCCAAGGGAATAAATTTCAGATAATTCATTTTCAGCCTAATAGGTTAAGGAGACTATAAGCAAAAAAGGAACTAATTTTAGTTACTGGAAGCCTTCCTGTATGTATAGGATTTATCTCAGTTTCAAATAGTGTTTTTTTGCCCTCCTTCTTTAACACTGAGGAGAACTAGAATGCAAGAACTATCTTGGAACAGACAAATTTCATAAGACTTGTCACTGAAGAATCAGGTAAGGGAGAAGGTAACACAGAATAATTTTCACGTACCTGTGCTTTGTACTTTTGCTTATGCTAGGAAAGCTGCAGAAGAATGAAGTTCAGAACTACAAGCTCCATCTGGATGAAGGCAAACTTTAGCTTCATCACCATTGAAATATCCTGGTAAGTGTCAAATATTTTTCTTATCTTATGCCAAAACCAACACTATCATGATCGTTGTTTTGCTTTTCCATCACTGAACTGACAGGGATTTTCCTAACGAACCAACATATGCTCTCCAGTACTGTTCTTAGATGCTATCTCCTACAAGGACAGATGGTTTCCCTTCTTCACTGCCATCATCAACTTCATTGCCACAAAACTGGCTATTCCCTCTCTATACTCACTATGCCGACAGAGGGCCGTATAGTCAAAGCTATGTTTTTTTCAGTAGTCATGTACAGATGTGAGAACTGGAACATCAAGGAGGCTGAGCACCTAAGAATTGATGCTTTCAAACTGTGGTGCTGGAGAAAACTCTTGAGAGTCCCTTGGACAGCAATGAGATCAAACCAGTCAATCCTAAAGGAAATTAACCCTGAGTATTCATTGGAAGGACTGCTGCTGAAGCTCCAGTACTTTGGCCACCTGATGTGAAGAGCCGATTCACTGGAAAAGACCCTGCTGCTGGGAAAGATTGAGGGCAGGAGGAGAAGGGTGCAACAGAAGACAAGATAGTTGGATTTGGCATCACTGACTCAATGGACATGAGTTTGAGCAAACTCTGCAAGACAGTGACGAACAGGGAAGCCTGGCATACTGCAGTCTATGGGGTCACAAAGAGTCAGAAATGACTTAGTGACTGAATAGCAACAACACTCAAAGAAATCCTCAAGGACCTCAGCTCTTTCTGCCTACCTTCATTCTTGCATGTTCTAAGACTTCCTTGCCAAGAGACGCTGATTAGAGAGAGTCAAAGAATGTTTTACTATTATTCTTTTCTTACAGGTTAGCCTACCTTCCACATGTAACACTGTTTGGGGGGATGCCAAACCACTAACTTGCTAATTCATAGAATATAACCCATTCCTAAACTATGGTCTTCATGTATTAGATTTAATTAACTATTAATGAATTGTTGGGGGAAAATGGCATCCCCATTCCAAAGCCTTCCTTTGGACTGACTTCAGGGAAATTCCCATTAAACCAGGACATTTACATGACTGGTCCCCCATCTGTACTTAATATAGATCAAAGTATAGATAAAGTTCTGAGATTATCTCCGCTATCTACACTATGAATTCATGAAACTAGTTAAAGTCAACTCAATTCATAATCTAAAATTGGGAAATAAAACTTTTTTTGTTTTTGATGATATGACTACATCACCTCAAGGGAATGACAATATTAACTCCAGTTCTTAAAACTTAATGGTCTTCAAAGAAAGTATGGATTCCCTGCTCAGTTTTTGCAGGTAGACAGATGAGATAGGGAGTAATTACCATTTTTATGCAGAACCCCTGGGGCCTCTATAGTGCCTCTTCACATTGGGGAGCCCAGTGGGATTCTGTGCTCAGGAATACATCAACTGTAGAGTAAAGCTCGAGAGCCCTCAAATCTTTGAGAGGTTCCTAAATCCCAGACACAGTAATTCTCTCTCAACTAAGGATGACTAGCAGATAAAGTGTTAAGATTTTGAACGAAAATACAGGATAGAACTTATCAAATTTCCACTTGCACCTCTTTCTACACTAGTGCTTTCTGAGAGAAAAAGAGAGCTCCATTACCGTTCCTTTGAGGCAACAATTGTAAATGGAAAATGGAAATAAACTTATGGTGTGTTAAGCCTAATGAGGAGAGAGAAGGAATTAGGAGCTGGAGATTTCCACTGTCCCCACAGTCAAGAACACAACTCTCTCCTTATCTGGCTTGTAACTTTCTCATTTGCCAGTCTAGCTAGTACTTCTAGTAAGGTCCACCTGGATCAGTAAATTGGACACTTAACTCTAATGGCTGTATTTTATTATGCCTACCCTTATATTATTACATGAAAATTTAATCTTTTTATCTACTATAGATCATTGAAGGCAAAGTTACTTTGAATAATAACAGCTAGAGTATACAGAGTATTAAATATCATATATTGTGCCAAATGTTTATACACTTAGTATACAACAGGGCATTTAAACATCATCGCTGTCTATAAAGTTGGCATGATTTGGATAATACCAAAGTGAGAAAAGGCTGTGAAACATTCAACAGCCGCCACAAGTCAGAAAAGCAAGTCAAGGGCAGAACTGAGAGTTTAAACTTGGATCAGGCTCAAGTCACGTATTTCTAACCACTGCTTTACACTGCCTATCCTAGGAAGTCATTTCTTAAGCAACTGCTCATTTGAGGTCTAGTGCTAAGTTCTGGAAATACAACTATCTGGTCTTTTAAATTTTACAACATAAAATTTACAAGAGAAACATCAAATCGACAGAATGAAACAAAATGTGGGAATATACTACAAAGAAACGAGAGTATAAAAAGTTAACTGTAGACAGGGTCTGGAAAAAATTAAATCAAATTTTCAAGAAGTGTACAGAAAATTTACATTTTCAAAAATAAAGTCTAGAGGACCTTCCAAAGTCACATTAGCTCTTTTTTTCAAACCAACTCCAGTCTTCTGTGCCTTTCCTTCAACTAGACCTTCCACGTCTCTATGGCATACAGATCAAAATTTTCCCATCAATATGATTATTTCAAGAACACAATGAGATTCAAGCATTTTAAAATTTTCAATTAGACTTATATCCCAATTCTCACTGGCCCACCTCAACTTTCTTGAGCCATCCACAAACCAGTCTGTCAACACTATTCACTGAGTACCAACTATATTTATAACACGATTCTCCTTTCCTTGGATGCTTTAACACTGCTTATTTCTCACTGGCATGACTACTCATTGGGGACAATTGATCTTTTAATAAATTTTTAAAGAGAAATCATTGCAAGTTCAGCCTTCCTAGAAAAAGTCCTATAAATCAGCCTAAGGTAACAACATAAGTTTGCCCTCCAGAGCATTCCATTTTGCTAGCATCAAAATAACCCAAAATACACAAGTGTGCCCCTAGGATTGTCATACAAAGTAGTTCAATAGAAACTGATTCATGAACACCCAAAGCTGCAAAGAGGTGGTTCCCCTTGGCCATGAGACTAAACAAGTGCTGTCAGTTCTGGTGAATAAAGGGGGAGGAGCAAGGCAGGTCACATCAGAAGTTCAGTTAATTCTGGACAGCAGCATCCTCAATCCAGTGTAAACCACAGATGCAAAAGGATTAAACCAGAAGATGTGAAGGTTGGGGAAATCATCTTTAGCTTACAAAAAGTGTGCAAATGGGCTTCTAGGCTGGTGGAAGCAAAAGCCTAATGGTGAATCTCTCGCACTTGGTAAAGTAGGAGAAGTCGCTATCCCAAATTCTCTGAAGTGTGTGGGACCCACTCCTACAGCAATGCAAGGTGGCAAGTGTAAGTGAGAGCAAGAATAGCTCCTCCTGTTTGCAGCTGATGGGTTGACAGACACTAGAGAACTGAAGAAGCAGCTGAGAACACCTGGCCTTTTTTTCCTCTCTCTCAAACTGGGTAGATATTTCAGTTCCATAGGTCTGCGCTGACTGCTGCTGCTAAGTCACTCCAGTCGTGTCCTCCATGCGACCCCATAGATGGCAGCCCACCGCTCCCCCATCCCTGGGATTCTCCAGGCAAGAACACTGGAGTGGGTTGACATTTCCTTCTCCAATGCATGAAAGTGAAAGGTGAAAGTGAAGTCGCTCAGTCATGTCCAACTCTTCATGACCCCATGGACTGCAGCCTACCAGGCTCCTCCGTCCATGGGATTTTCCAGGCAAGAGTACTGGAGTAGGGTGCCATTGCCTTCTCTGCTGCGCTGACTACTTTGTGGTTTTATTTCAAAGTTTGGAAATGATAGCAGTGATTTTTCACCTACCGCTTTATAAGAGTGCTCCAAGGAACTCTCATGGGTTTGATCACCGAGTCAAGAAGAGCCCTGAGAAGAGGAAATGGCAACCCACTCTAGTATTCTTACCTGGAGAACCCCATGGACAGAAGAGCATGGCAGGCTACAGTCCATGGGATCACAGGGATGGACACAACTGAAGTGACTTAGTACACACACAAGGAACTCTAGTCCCATTGGTGATAATGTTTTAGGATGAAGAATTCTATGGATAAATATACTTGGGGGAAAGCTACATGTCACAGTTCCTTCCCCTCCAGTAAATTTCACCATGTGACCCAGCTCATTAAGAATGTACACTATTGGTAAAGAAGCATACATTAGCTTCGTTTAACCCAGGGTCTACCAAACCACCACCCTTTATTTAAAATAACACCTATTAACAGTTATGAAAAACACTTTCAGAAATAGTATTCAGAAAGCCAAAGCAGGCAAAAAAGAAAGCATAATATTTCCTTGGTTAAGCAACTCTTAAAGAACAGAGTATGTGTGCATGCCAAGTCGCTTCAGTTCTGTCCCACGGACTGGAGCCCACCAGGCTCCTCTGTCCATGGGATCTCCAGGCAAGAATACTGAAGTGGGTTTCCATGTCCTCCTCCAAGGGATCTTCCCAACCCAGGGATCAAACCATGTCTCTTTCATCTCCTGAATTGGCAGGTGGGTTTTTTAACACCAGTGCCACCTGGGAAGTCCCACAGGGGACCAGAGTAAAGTGTAAACAAGAAGCTAGCTTTCAAAGATTGCAAAAGCCTCCAGAAGGACCCTCTACCTGCCAGTTCTTCTTTCTCACCTTGTGATGGCATTCACTTCTCATACAACGATTCCTCCCCCTCCCCAAAGGTTTATCTCCTGTCCATTTTAGAATACAAACAGGCTTTGCCCAGTATTGCTTCAAAATGTTTGTTCCTGATGTTCTCTCATCTCAAATGTTTACCCACCCCTCAAACCCTCTGCAGTGAACTCAGTTTCATATTCTCCTATAAAGACTTTCTCCAACTTTCACCAATTTCACCCTTCTCTGAATTTCACTGTTCTAACTGGTGGCCATGCTCATTGTAACACCTAACTGCATATCCATTCTACTATCTACTAGCACTAATTTCTCAATTATCTATGATGCCCAATATAGTCGAGTCTTTCTTTATTCATCTGCAAAATTATCAGATTGAACGATATGCCCAAGTTAAAAAATAGTGATCCCATATCTCGTCTCCCCAGCAACATTATATGTAACTTTCTGGTGGATAAGAAACATGCTTTTTCTATTTTATAAATCCTATTGCCCAACAGTGATGTGCACATAAGAAAAATTTAGTGCGAAAAAAAAAAAGCATGATTACAAGGACTCTGAGTAGCAAACCTTGAAACTATACGTATACATGAGATATACTTGAGAGAGAGATCAACTTTGGAGGAAGAAAAACATGGTAATCAAAGAAAGTATGTTTTGTAAAAGTAAATCTCTCTCCCTTCAGTGAAGAAACAGTACTGCCAATAAACCCACAATGGGTATAGAAGCCAGCAATCTAAACCATCTCGAACTGCTGTGTGTCTGAATGTACATGCACAATTACTAGTGTAGCAGACTGGCTTTGAGAGTCACAGAGTAGGCAGACATTACTGCTAAAATAGCAGTTACACATTTCCATTTGGAATCCCAGAAGCCTCATACAATTTCTTAGCAATATGAGTTCACACGATTCCCAGTTATTTTCTGATAGTAAATCTAGCTCTGTAAGAGAAACCCTAATTCTAAATAATTTAATTTCTCCCAACTTTACTTATTTAAGAAACATAAAGGTGACATTGCACATTTGCATCATCTTCTTTCTCCCCGTTTCTATGTGACTTCTAACAGGAAGGAAACAATGCTGTGAAGTAATAGTTTGCTCTCCAGGAATTTATTCTTCCCCATCTTAAGTACAAAACAACTTAATATTACAACTAGGTTCACTGTCGTCGTCCTTTAGTTGCTAAGTTTTGTCCAACTCTTTGTGATCCCATGGACTGTAGCCTGCCAGGCTCCTCTGTCCATGGGATTTCCCAGGTAAGAATACTGGAGTGGGTTGCTATTTCCTCCTCTAGGGGATCATTCCAACCCAGGGATCAAACCTGCATCTCCTGCATTGGTGGGCAGATTCTTTACCACTGAGCCACCTGAGAAGCCCTTACAACTAGGTTACCTGAAGCCTATTTTTCAAAGAGAAAAATCCTGGTAAGACTCTAAGCACTTTGCTATCTCTTTCTTAATCCTTATCTGATTTCTATTGTTTTTGGAAATCTGCAGTTCCCAGGGTTTTATTTTTTTGGTAGAACATGCTAGTGGTACAGTTAACCAAATGATTCTCAACTGATTAATTACTCCAATGATTACCATAGATAGCAATGCAGGAAAATCTCCAGAGGAGGGATTCTCTCAATATTTTGGGAGCCAATTCAAACGCAGTCTCCAAACTCTGAATAAACGGAGGAACCAGTGCTTCTCTCATTTTATTTCTAAGCCCAGAGCGAAATCAGAGCTGTGTGCATATTACAGAGGAAAAAGTGCTCAATTAACCCTATGCTTGGGATTGGGAAGCAAATGCACATCTAATATTTCCCTGATTAGTCACAGTTCCATCATCCAAGGAACAGAACTACCTCTAGTTCCAATGAAGATTCTGGCAGTGAAAATAAATGATACATTTCATATTAACTGATGCCTAAAGGGGCAAAAAACCTACTGCAATGTTTTGAGCAAAGCAACACTGACTCACTTTAAAACACTATTTAAGGTACTAGAAACTGTAATTAAATCAGGTCTTGAAAGCGCTAAGCAGAAGAAAAGTGTTAATTAGTAAATTAGTAAAAATACCATTTTCAGAGTGGAAAGTTTCTTTTACAGTTTTAAACATTTACGAAAAACAATTTCTTGGTAAGGTGCAATTTGGAATATTTATGGAAGCTTGATTTATGCTCTGTTTAAAAAAAAAAAAATCACAGCCTCTTTCACCCAGTGAGCTCAAGGCTCTGAAGAATACATCTTCCCCTCAAAGAAGAACAATGTAAAATAGAATGTAAGGTATAACAGAGAAAATTTAAATCCTGGGCACAGGAAGGAGCCTAGTATCTCTCTCTCTCATCTCTGGACACAGAATGGGCATCAGCAGGACAGTTGCTTATGGGGACACAAACATTTCCAAATGGAGACACAAGGGTCCAAACAGAGCTTGCTCTAGTCTCCTTCAGAACTTCATTCAATTGTGACCTTCACAGTGAGGTTGTTTTTTTTTGTTTTTTGTGTTTTTTTTTTTCTGGCCACCTCATTTACCAAGACAGACCTCACTCCCATCTCTGGGATTCCTTAGCCCACCCCTTCCCTGCTTATGTCATCTCTGCAGCACTTACCCTGTCTTACATATTCGACAATTGATTCATTTGCTTCTTGTCTGCTATCCCCAAGTGAATTTAAATACAAGGGCCCACCCTTTGGCCTCTTTCATCCACTGTCGCTTCCGCAGAGCCTGGCACCTAGGAGGTGCTCAATAGTTACTACATGAAAGGACAGCATCAAGCCTCCTTATACCAGACATCCAAAATCCCGGACATCTTTCTGCTTATGCCATGTATTTAGAAATGCTTTTGTAGAATAAAAATATCACACACCAAAGATAGTTCTTGTAAAGTTATAGGCATTTGAAAAATATCTTTCATATATATGCAGTTGAAAATACTTTTTTTGTAAGTAATACATTGCTTGGGATTAATCAGATAAAGATGAAAGTCAAGAATTTTGCCAACAGTGTTTCTTACTAACATTACTCAGTTATGCCTTTCAGCTCAGCATATTGTATATGAAGGATATCTTGTTAAAACAACTGTTGAAGCCAAGTCGTGTCGTATCAGCCACACTCTGTACCCTATGGGAACTCAAATGTTCCCAACTCTATGTTAATATAATCTTGCTGCTCTGCTGAGCTAAAGCAAAAATCAGTTTGTCAGTGCCATGTAAGGCTTCATAAAAGTAGCACATTATCTGTATGTCTTCCAGAAATGAAGGAAAGCTGAGATGAAGATTATGCTGAATCAATTTATGAAGGTAAACATTGTTAACAAAAACCATAAAATAACCTAGAAAAGGATTCCAACCTCCATTTATCAACTAACAACAAGTTTATACTCCTCCTGATGTAATTGGTAACCTGCTATCTATAGAAAAACAAAATTACCCCACTCAAGACTTAGCAGCAGCAGCAGCAAGGGTTCTCAGCGGCTGTTCGGCACAAGGTTCTCCATTTTCTGAGACAGGATCCTTTGCAATACTCTGTGCTTGGGAATTCTACAACTCTCTACAAAGGTCTACAATTCTCCTGTACTTTCTTGGGACATGAAGTCTTATTTTTGCTTATCAACCTCTCTTCATTATAAACTGATGACAAAAGACAAAGATCCGACTTGTTTTTAGGTTTCCAGGGAGTGCTGAGGGAGAGGTAGCAATAGAAACACAAGACCAGCATTTTTTTTT
Source organism: Bos indicus x Bos taurus (assembly GCF_003369695.1). Taxonomy (NCBI): domain Eukaryota; kingdom Metazoa; phylum Chordata; class Mammalia; order Artiodactyla; family Bovidae; genus Bos; species Bos indicus x Bos taurus. The sequence goes on along the minus strand of NC_040096.1, from coordinate 43,423,974 downwards.
TCTCTTAATTAATGCTATTTCAGGTCTAGTGAGAACTAATTATGGAAAACATAAAAATCCATTTTATATTACCAAAAACTGCATGTTTCTTTCATTGGCTGATGATCATAAAGGCCAACTCTGATTATTATAGAAACAAAAAGACCCATAGAGATGTGAAAGGTTTGAAAACTAAGCTTAATCTTTAAATAATTTAATCTAATTTCACCAATTAATAAAACACAAAGCTAAATCTTGGAATGTCAGAAGTTAAGCACAGTACAGATTCTTATGGACTCTGTAAAGATAGTTTATAAAAGAGTTACCAAATGATAATCTTATTGTTAACATTCAATAAAACACGGCCTCCCTAAACAATATTTTACAGAAGTTAATTTACAGGTGTAAGTACTCTCCTTTTGCCAGCTCGGTGGCCAATATTTAGCATAAAGGATGCAGTTTTCCAAGTGTTTCTTTGACTAATAGAAGCTATGATGAAATCTGCTCCAGCAGCCTGCAGAGACTGGCAGGTGGACCTGAGACCATGGCAAGCTCAGCTAAGGGAATCAAACATTCATTGTACAGTGGTGTTATAAGCTAAGGTAAGAAGAGAGGAAAAATAGCAAATGCAGGACAGACCTTGCAAAGGAAGGTCATGAAGAATTTTAATTATACAATAATATCTACTAGGTTAAAAAGAAAATTAATCTCCAAACAGAAGAATAAAAATATTTTTCAATGATGCAAGCTTAGCTACTTAACATATTGCTAATAAAACAGTAAGATTCCCTTTCCAGATACTATGTTCTTTAAACTTGATGAAAATACAGAAGGGCAATATGAAGATCCTGGCAGTCAGATAATTTTCAGAAATCAAACAGCATTTTTAGCAATAAGTGCACAAAATCTTGAAAGTCAGGGTTTCTACAAGACCCAGTGTACAAAAAAAAAATATCAGAATTCCTACAAAAGGGGGGTTAGTGATCCTTGCCCTTCAATAATTAACATATCCTTATTATTTAAAAAGATGAAAACCTTCACTTTATACAATGGACAAGGGAGAGCAGTCTATTGAGTGAAAAAATAAAATTCAACACTTCAATTACAAAGTCTAAGGAAATTATGCTTAAAATGAGATTTTTCTTTCTCCATCATTCATCTAGATGGAGGTAGGAATCAACCTAAGAAGGGTGTGAATCTTGAAGTTCATAGTCAACAGATTAGAAAAATGTTATGGAAAACCTCCTGTCAATATGGTGGCTGTCAAAAAATGAATACTAATCACACAAGCTGGTTCTGTCATTAGCAGACATATCCATATCTTCGTTCTCATTCAGTGATCTATCTTTTTAAAAAGGGATGTGTCATCTCTGCACCATCACCTGCAACATGCCATGTGCTATGTTTGACTGGCACCTCGATTCACAGGCAACATTTACTAACAAACAGAGCTGAAGGTCACTATTTGCTGAGCACCAGTCTACGTTATCGGAGAAGGCAATGGCACCCCACTCCAGTACTCTTGCCTGGAAAATCCCATGGACTGAGGAGCCTGGTAGGCTGCAGTCCATGGGGATGCTAGGAGTCGGACATGACCGAGCAACTTCCCTTTCACTTTTCACTTTCACACATTGGAGAAGGAAATGGCAACCCACTCCAGTGTTCTTGCCTGGAGAATCCCAGGGACGGGGAAGCCTGGTGGGCTGCCATCTTTGGGGTGGCACAGAGTCGGACACGACTAAAGTGACTTAGCAGCAGCAGCAGCAGCAGTTTACGTTATCTATCCCTATCCTATAATGTTAACGTGTATTTGTTTCTTATAAGACATGGGTTAAATTGTGGCCATTTCTTTTAATAAGTCATTCATCTCTGGAACTATTTCTAGCTACCTATTTATGCCCCCAGCCATTCATTATCTGATGAGTTCTTCTTGGTGCTCCATCCATATATGTAATTTTTAAAGTATTTCCTGGTCAAATCCTATTGAAGGACATAGGTAATTATGTAAACCACAGCCAGCATATTGGACCCAGAACAGTGATACTCAAATTCTCTGGTCTGCAAATCACTTTCCTGAGCCAGGAAATCACATGATCCACCACCCTAAACCTATGTTCACCTAGTAGCCCTTAAATAAATCTTGAAATAGTCAGTTTGCCCAAATAAAAAATTTACAGTCTTCTCAGTTCGAGTGTCATAACAGTCTGTCAGCTGGCATCTTTCTCATTCACTTCATGCAAACATGAGGCTAGAAAAATCCCACATACTCCACTATTATTCAGCCCAAACCCTTCAGTTTATTGAAACCATATAAAAGGCCAAATCCAAATTCCTCTCTTCTCCTTCAAGGTCCCATAAATCCTTCTCATTTCTAGCAAACACCAGACAGAAATTCTTATTTCCATCCTCTGTCATATGCAAATGTGACTTGTTCATTCTCATCCAACAAGGGCCAGCTTAAGTCTCATCTTCCTCCAATAGCGTTTCCCAATTCCCCGCAGCCATAAAGGATCTTGTTCTCCTGGACTTGCAGAGAACTGAGAGACTTACACCATTCTTAAGACACTGAACATTGTCTTGTAAGGAAAACACTTGTCATATTCCATACCCTTGCACACATGCTCAGTCACGTCCAAATCTTTGTGATCGCAAGGACTGTAGCCTGTGAGGCCCCTCTATCCATAGGATTTTCCAGGCAAGAATACTGGAGTGGGTTGCCATTTCCTTCTCCAGGGGATCCTCCCAACTCAAGGATCGAACCAGCATTTCCTGCGTCTCCTGCATTGGCAGGCAGGTTCTTTAATGCTGAGCTACCCGGGAAACCCTATTCCATCCTCTTGTCCTGATTTAATTTCTTTCATACTACAAAGAACTATCTTTTAAAAATTATATATGTATCTGCTTATTGTCTGCCCTCTTTGGTCAAGTTTAAACTCTATGCTATAGGATTTTTGATCTCCTGTTTACCACTGAATACCCAGGGTGTAGAACATTGCCTGGTACTTAGTAGGTATTCAGTACATATTTATTGAATCAAATTATTCTGAGTTCCACTCATAGCCTGAAGCTTACTTGAAATTGTGAGAATCTGTAGACATTCCTCAAAGAGATAATAAATTTTTCTTTGACAAATGAACATTTGTCCCTGAATGGAGCCAAATAACTTTCAAAAGTAACATGAAGTGAAGTGAAAGTTGCTCAGTCGTGTCTGATTCTTTGCGACCTCATGGACTATACAGTCCACGGAATTCTCCAGGCAAGAATACTGGAGTGGGTAGCCTTTCCTTCTCCAGGGGATCTTCCCAACCCAGGGATCGAACCCAGGTCTCCCACATTGCAGGCAGATTCTTTACCAGCTGAGCCAAAAGGGAAGCCCAAGAACACCAGAGTGGGTAGCCTATCCCTTCTCCAGGGGATCTTCCCAACCCAGGAATCGAACCAGGGTCTCCTGCATTGCAGGTGGATTCTTTACCAACTTAGCTATCTGGGAAGCCCCAAAACTACCATATCTATTCCCAAGATATTCCATTTCCCTTCAAACATTACCAAATTCACCTACTAACTAAAATGGAATATTAAATAAAGCTAGCAATGATATAAGCATCATGTTAAAAATCCATGTTTAGTTCATTTAGTTGGGGTATAAAACAAAATTTTTTAAGTTATAGAAATTATCAGGAAATTTCTAAATTAAAATGTTTTATATGTTCATTTTTATAATTTTTCTTATAATGAAAATACCAATTATAATATGGATCACAAATAAGTATACACAAAAGAATACAGTGTCCCAAGGTTCCTATTCTATAAAGGCAGAGACTGGGTATTGAATTCACTCCCTGGAATTTCATGAAAACTAAAGGCTTAGGAATACCAGCTCTGCTAGATACCATGCCACGTGGACACATTTCCACATAGTCCTGCCAATTCCAGCCTGACCCACGGCATCCCCCTTGTTCCAGTTCTAAACAAAGACTTAGGTCAAATTATGTTCTAGCTTTGTGGTGTGGGTTAGGACAGGCCCACCCAACACATGTTCACTTGGAACCTAATCCAAATTTAGATTCTGAGACCCCTGGGGGAAGACACATAAGTACAGTAGCCCATACTGCTTTTTAAGTACTCATTATTTTTCTATTGCAAGGAAATTTCATGTTTGTTATGCCAGCTTTGCAGTTTATTGTGTACTTTGCATGCATATTATAGGTTTGTCTAAATTTCATAATACAGTGATTTCTAATGTATTACTTTGTGAGTAATACTTGTCCAATCAAGACTATTTTTTAAATGAAAATTTAAATCCTTTCCTGTTTTGTTTTGGGGAGGAGGTATTCCCAATGAGTGCAGAACATTACAATTTAAGAACAAGAATATTAATATTTTCCACTGTTCATTTAAAAACAAAATTGTATCACGTGTCTAAATAGATACCAAAACATAATAGAATCTCTTCCTCAAAATGTGATGGAAACATGTAGTTTACAATTCTAGTCAGCATAACTACTCTATAGTGTACTTCTTGTTCAACTAATTTTCAGAATAAATTTGTTTTTAATTTTTTGGCTGTTATTATTTTGACTAGGTTGCATGAGATTAACACTTAAGTGACATATAAAATTAAGACTCCATTCTTTAATAAACATTCTTTAATTTTTTTGTGTGTCACTTTTGTGGTTCATAAATGTTTAACAGCAGGTAACAATGGTATTAATCCATATAATAAGGAAGTTTAAAATAATTCATGGGGTCGCAAAGAGTTGGACACGACTGAGCAACTGAACTGAACTGAACTGAAAAATAATTACATTTAAAACATAATAAAATGCCTACTTTTAACTATTGTTCTAGAATAGGATATAGGGTTTTATTGGTTATTTTAATAATTTTAGGGCTTCCCTTGTAGCTCAGTCGGTAAAGAATCTGCCTGCAGTGCAGGAGACCCGGGTTCGATCCCTGGGTTGGGAAGATCCCCTGGAGAGGGAAATGGCAACCCACTCCAGTATCCTTGCCTGGAAAATCTCATGGACACAGGAGCCTGGTGGGCCGCAGTCCATGGAGTCGCAAAGAGTCGGGCACGACTGAGCGACTAACAGTTACTTACTTATTTAATAATTTTAATTACTGCACTTAGTTCTCTGAACCTTTCTATATTTCAACAGAAAAGACCCAACTAAGAGATTGACTCCAAAATTGAACTTTATGAAAACTTTTTGGAAATTGCCTATTTAGCCACTGAATTGGGTCTCTCCTGAAGATGATGAAAAATCTAATCATGAAAAAATCTAATCATGGCTTTTCTGTATCTTTCTATTATAACCAGGTAAATGTTGACCTAAAAATGTTTCTTGAGAGCTGAAAACCATCCTTTTTTATCCAATCCCATTTATGTCTTATTTACCAAGTTCTATGCATATTCTCTCATGGAATCTCAAAAATAATAATGGTGTTATTCCAAATAATGATAAACAATTTACCATGAAGTTCAAAGGTTGGATCTGAATCACTTAACAAACAGCAAAGAGATTATGGAACTACCTCCTGGGTCAAGGTCTCATGAGGGCAATTTGTGCCTGTTAATTGGTATGGACTAAATCTAAGAAAGAGAACAGATGCTGAAATCACTTATTTTCAGCATACACGAGACCAAAAATTCACTTTCAGTCTGCCATAACTATCTAAATTCCACATTAGAAAAAAGACTTCTAAGTTTGGATTAAAAAAAAAAGAGCACCCATATCATTATATACTTCAAAAAGTTATTAAAAGTATGCTTTCATATGTTTATATCAACATAGCACAAGGTCTCTCTTGAGCATTCTCTGAGATTTATCATCTTAAATATCTTACATTCCTATTGTGCTAAATAGTCACCATTTTGTTCATTGGATAGTTTTAATTAGTCCAGCATGGCATGAATGCACGACCAGGTACAGAACAACAAATACAGCCTTAGCTTTCCAACCAGGAGGTAGATGCTCTGAGCCCCCGTGCCACATGCTATGATTATGAGTGATGGAGCTGTTCCACGGCAAGCTACTTTCAAATAATGATCCACAAAGTTAATCAGAAGGGCTTCCCTGTTCAATATTTACCTGTTACTCATTGACAGCCACTGTCTGCATGGCCATCCAGGATGTATACAGTGGGATCACGAATACTGAGCTCAAACAGAACCTGAGTGCCTCGCTGGAGTACCAGGCACAATGAAAGCCAAATTAAGCTGCTCTTCAAAATACCCTGATACTAAAATTGTCTGTGTGAGTTCCATTGCTCCTTCCTGGATTTGGAGGACAAATTAGCTGCTGATATCAAGAGGCATGAAAGGATGAACAACCACATGAGGGGAAAAATAACGGGATATTAGGTATCAAAACATAAACATGGAGGGGAAAATAGTAATTTCCTGTACTTGGGCAAAAAAAAATAATATTCCCTTCTTGATGTGATCTCCTTGCTTTTATGTACCAGGAGAGTCATATCTATCCTGAAAATGATCTTTCTCATTTTAATACACATTCAACATTTTAAGCTAAAAAATAAGAAAACATTCATCTTTTTACATGTTAGGCATTTAAACGCTGTCTGTCAGTCTGTCAATCAAATGCATCCCAGAAAAGAATGCTGACCAGACTCCATATCCACCCCCGAAGAGAAACAGATAACCAGACTGATCATAATACAATTCTTCCATTTTATTTTGTAACCACCAGCTAGAGAGCAAGGCTTAATACAAGACCTTATTATTTACATTATTAACACAGCTTGGCAGGTTTAAATACAGGCACTTAAGGGATGAAAGTCATTCCAAATATGAACCCTCTTTCATTTTCCTGAACATTTACTTAGGTATAGTACACAGTATTTGAGCACTTAGTATGTGCCAGGCATTGTTCTAAGTATTTTACATGTATTAATATACTTATTCCCCATGATAAACCCTAAGAGAGGGACTATTATCATTACTCAGATGGGAAAAATGGGGAACAAAGAGCTTATGTAACTTATTTAAGATCACTCAACAGAAAATAGTGGCACTAGGGTTTGCACACATCCGTCTCCATCAGAGCCTGTGCACTTACCCTCTACACTGAAGTTGCCTCTAATGCCTTTAGCACTACTGAGACTGTAAGACAACCACTGGCCTTTAACAATCTCCTTAAGAAGGCTTGTGGAGTGAAGAATGAATTAATAGCTTTAAGGAACTCACAATTTTATTGAGAAGATATTATCCAAACATACACCCACACAGACTTTTAACTTTTGTATGTCACGCCTCACCACTTTATGAATGAGTTTCTAAAAGGTATATATTAGCATATATATGATCAACTTCCCCCAAATATGTGATACAGAGTAAATGACTAGTACAGATTTATTCTTGGACTGAGTATTGACCCCCCTCTCTTCTGCATCCTCCCCTCAATCCACTGCATCAGAAATCCTGTTGGCTCTCCCTTCAGATTAGATCAGAATCCTAAGACTCCTCACCACCTCCACTTGTACACCATTGGTATGAGTCACCTTGCTGATGGTCGTAGTCTCCCAGCTGGTTCCCTTCTTCCACCCTCATCCCCCACAGCATATGCTCAGCTAGCTGTCAGACTGATTCTAAAAATTAAATGATATCCCATTACTCCTCAATTCAAAAATTTCCCCAAGGCCCCATTTGAAGTAGAGTAAAAGCCAAAATCCTTACGTGGCCTGCCAGGGTCTATGTGTGGGCTCCTATTACCTCACTGACCTGTGTCCTGCTACCATCCTCCCTGCTCATGCAGACCCCAACCTCCTCATGGTCTTTGAACACATCAAGAAACTTTGCACTTCAGAGCCTTTGCTCTCTCTGGAATATCTTCCCCTGCCTATCCAGAGGCTTCCCTGGTAGCTCAGTTGGTAAAGAATCCACCTGCAATGTAGGAGACCCTGGTTCAATTCCTGGGTCGGGAAGATCTGCTGGAGAAGGGATAGGCTACACACTCTAGTATTCTGGCCCGGAGAATTCTATGGACTGTATAGTCCATGGGATTGCAACAGATGCCTAACTCTTTCACATCCTTAGAGGGAAATGTCATACGTTAAAATGGAGCCTCACCTATCTGAAACCATAACAAAAGATCACCCCAGCATTCCTAATTTCTTCTTAACCAATATTTTTCTTCCATAGCACTGACCACCGCCTAACAGACTATGTGATCTACTTGGTTTTCAACATTTATTGCTTATTGCCTGTCTCCAACTGGGAAGGTGAAGATTTTGGTCTTTGTTCACAGATCTACCCCAAACAATAGCTTCTGGTTATAGAATGTGCCCAATCAATGTGCTAAATTAGGAAAGGAAATAAACCACTATGGATAAAGCAAAGGCACAGAGATAGTATATGCGTTGTACCTAACACAAGTGGACATGTTTCACAGATAGGAGCAGAGAGTTTGCGTTGAGAAAGACCTTGGGGGAAAAGCAGAGGCAGTCTAGAGCAAGACTAGGAGGTGGAGGGCAGTTTAAACAATACGTTGTAGACACCATGTGGTAAGAATGAACAGTCAATGATTGTGAGCAAGAAAATATGCTAGAAACATTATTTTAATCTGATAATTATTAATAAGGTGGCCCAGAAATGAAAATCTGTATTGCCTTGCAAGGTATTTTGTGTACGGTAGACTCAAGTATTTAACTTAATAAAACTAATGAAATGGAAGATAAGATGACTAAGGAAGAGACTGCAACAATCTAGGCATGAAATAAGAGCTTAAATTAAGGACATGGAAAAATAGAATTATTTTTAAATCATGCTGCTCCTGCTGCTGCTAAATCGCTTCAGTCGTGTCTGACTCTGTATGACCCCATAGACGGCAGCCCACCAGGCTCCCCCGTCCCTGGGATTCTCCAGGCAAGAACACTGGAGTGGGTTGCCATTTCCTTCTCCAATGCATGAAAGTGAAAAGTGACAGTGAAGTCGCTCAGTCATGTCCAACTCTTCGTGACCCCATGGACTGCAGCCTACCAGGCTCCTCCGTCCATGGGATTTTTCAGGCAAGAGTACTGAAGTGGGGTGCCCCTGCCTTCTCCATTAAATCATGCTACAAGCAGGATATTTCAGACTACAGAGAGGTAGAAGAGAAGATTTCAAGAGAAAGCCTGAACAACTAGAAAATTTAAGATAAAGCAAAAGAAGTGTCAGGTGAAGGGGAACATTCTAAGCAAGGTGTGGCATTCTTTTCTTGGAGAACGGCTACTGTGTCCAGGAGAGAGCTCTAGACTGGAGATCAGGAAAGCCTTTCTTTGTAGGAAGGCCAGGCCATACAGCCACCCTGTAAAATTCTTCAAATTTCTTAAGGGTTCTTTTAGTTTGGTTGGCTGAGGATTTTCTCCATGTAAAATAGAGATAAATCACAGTTTACTGGATTTCTTTGACGATTAATTGGGAATGACCATGTAGAGTTTACAAATTTGTTGGTCTTTATATGCAGAGGTTGTTGATATAAAGTAGATCACAAGTAGAGACATCAAGATTTGGAAATACAAAACGTGAACTTGGAAAGAGGTAGGGCTTGATATGGTGGCTTTTCCCCATTGCTCAGTGGTAAGGAATCTGCCTGCAATGCAGGAGACATTGATCCCTGGGTTGGGAAGATTGCCTGGAGGAGGGCATGGCAACCCACTCCAGTATTCTTGCCTGGAGAACCCCCATGGACAGAGGAACCTGGTGGGCTACAGTCCAGAGGGTCACAAAGAGTCCGACATGACTGAAGCCACTTAGCACACACTCAGGGCTTGATAACAAAAGTTTTGGATTTATCCATTTCTGTGATAACTGCAGTGTAGGAGCAGATGGAATTGCCAAAGGAGAGACCTAATTGACCCCATACTAGAGAGCACACAGCTGGGCATACAGAGGACACTGAGTGTTTAAGTGCCTAAAATGTTCAAATACAAGAACCTGTCCTCCTCTACAGGTAAGGCTTTAGGTTCCTCAGTGTTCCTCCTTATTCTTTTGCAGAAATAGATTTCGGGACCATCCTTCACTAGACGATGAATGATTTTCTGTGGAAAACTGTCATCCTGCTCCAAGAGGCCATATCATTCTGTTCAAAGGGGATAAACTGCTGGGCCAGACTGACTCAGATTATTCTGCTATAAATAAGCTACCAGACTGAACCTTACCATCTGTGTAAACTTGAGCAACTGGCCTACCACCTCTGGGCCTTTATTTTCTTGAGTGCAAAATGAGTACACTACTTACTTATTTCAAAAATGGTTGTTCGGGTCAGTTACCACAATGCCTAAAGACCACAGAACACCACAGTTGGAATCTGTTCCTCCATTTCCTTCTGATATCAGATCGGTTACTGCATCTATGTTACTGCATATGGAAAACCAGCCAACATAGAGGCAAGAATGGTGAAAATGAAACCTAACTTCACTATCAAGAGTTAAAACTTTTGTCCCTAGAAGGATCAATTTAGCCTCATAAGGAAAGACCTCAGCATCCGTGAGTATCCCCTTTGATTGCAGAATAAATGCAGCTGTATTGTCTATGTCACAGAACCTCGATTTTTGAGGACACACTGTACCACAGCAATCATTTGTGTCCTTCAAGTTTCTCCTGAACAAAGCCAATAAAGGTATTTGTGGGGCAAGTGAACCAAATCTGTCACTAAATCCTTATCAAAAAAAAAAAAAATACACTACTTAAAATCTGCTGGCCCATAATTTCAGTTTCGTCTTCCCTTCCCAAAGGCATTTCACAAGTGTGATAAATTAAAAACAAAAATAGCATTCTTTATTCCTACCAGCCTCATATAAATTGTTACTAGCTCTGGGCAAGCAGCATTCAGAGAAGGGGGTAAACAATCTTGCTATTAGATGAGTTTATAGATCATCAAGAACTCAGCAATTCCCCCTACTCTCCACCTTTATCCCCAATGGATGTGTCTCCAAACCTCTGCTCTTTAAAAACATGGTGACATGACCACCACTGCTTTCCCTGATATTAATTCAAGACGTAGGACACCTGATGAATTTCTCCAGGGGCTGAGAATTAGAGCTGCTGCTTATTTGCCCCTTGCAAGCTATCAAGTAGTGAGGCAGTCCCTAGAAAAGCACGCTGCCTCCCTGGAAGTGAGCAAAGACGGGCCTGCTATTACAGATATTCCTCACTTTTCTGAAATTTCCTTTATATCACTTTGCTTTTATGAAAGACTACATTTGTACCTGTTTTAATAACTGAAAGAAATCAGAAGAGGACTTTCACATTTAGGGGAAAAGGCAAAAGCAAAAATAGCCGTCAGTGTTTATTTTGCAGTGAGCCGTTACAGGCAGCACACGGTGTGAGCAGCGAGAGGCACCACCAGCCTCCTTCCCCAGGAACTACGCTCAGCATCTCGGCATCAAGCCCTCGTAGCTCTGAACTGTGTGTGTGAGCATCTGTCTTCATCTCCATTCATTTTGTGTATCTGTTAACAAAATGGGTCCTAAGGTAACTGCTGCTTTGCTTTACATCATTTTGTCTTACAAAAGCTCTCATAGGAATGCTCTGCTTTCTGATGGCTGGGGAATCCTGCCCTGCAAATGTAGTTCTTCACCAGGAGATCCAGCTGGTGTCTAAAGGCTTGGGAGACTGTGCCCAGCAGAGTCAGGCCAACTCAATTTCACTCCTAAAACAGTTTCATTAGTGTAGTTGCAGAACAGAAGCAAAGCAAAGAATCAAAAAGATTGTGCACCTCTACTGGCTGCAAGGCCAAGGCATGCGACTGGCTGTGCTTCACTCTGAGCACCCCTGACAGACAGTACTCAAAGAAATGAGGCTCTTCTGGGAGCTTATGTTGGTTGAAATGCAAGTTATGAGAACTGCTAGAGAAAGAAACAGATCTTTCATCATCGGTTTCTTAGGAGTCAAAGCAAAGAGTGATATATTAATATATCATTATATATTAATATAAAATCTTCTATATAAATACTACTGTATTTATTGCAGTCTTTACAGCTGAACTGAAGGTAGGGAAGGGAAATTAGGTTTTAAATAAGATACAATGATAGTCTATTTAAATTGCATAAATATCAAGCACTCAGTTTCAAAGAATCCTGATTGATACATGAATCACAAAGGTCTCAGGTTTGCCAACGGAAAATCACTCAAGAATACTTTTCTTACACTCTGGTCATTGAAAATTGTCCCAGAAACCAGACTTCTCTCTGCTTTGAGAACTAGAAGAAAACATCTCAATGCTGAACACAGTAAGTAGAATTCTCTTTTTAAGCAACGTAAGGAATGATGCAGCAGACGTGGCATGTGAGAAAATGAGTTTGTAAAGCAGCCAAAAGGCTCTATCTAATCACATAACGGTTACTTCTTAACTTCTCACACATGTACATGTTCTGACCTAAAAAGCTGTATGTTTCGAGTCCACCATACCCCCTCACAATTAGCTTCATTCTACAACTTTCTACCTTTCTATGTGGACTCTGTAGATTAAATTATTGGCAGGATAGAGAAGGATTTTTCTGCCAAAAATTTTATCACTAGTGCTTGCTGGAGTTCTTGTTTTTTCCTAACAAAAGAATTTAAATTCCCCACATAAGAAAGTAATAAAAGTTCAAAAAGGAAACACAAACCGCAACAGAAAAGAGTATATATATATATATCTATATATATATATATATAGTGTAAGAAAGCAAAATTTCTGCAGAGAGTAGCTTCTATATGGAAATTGACTATAGTTTCCAACTTCCCTTAAATAAGTTGCTTGCGTACAAGTTAGAACACTTGGCCCCAGGTATTTCCTAGCTAGGGCAACCTGTGGATGGATTCACAAGGAAAACCTATATTCATGGACATACATCTATCGAAGATGACATGCATATATACACAAATACATACAAGGATAACCACCAAATTGTTAATAGTGGCTGTCCATGGGTGGTGCAAGTACAAATGATTTTTTTTCTTTAGGTTTATATGTATTTTCTGTAAGTTCTGCAATGAAATGTGTTACATCTCTATTCAAAAAGAGCCTTTCCAAGAGAAAACAATAACTAGTCTAGGAATTGCCTCCCCCGAGTCCACCAACCCAGAGCCATGGGCTTAAAGAAATATAATTTCAAGAATATTCCCCCCAACACAAGTTGATGGCCTTCCACAGTATACTCAATAAGGTCCAAAGTAACACAAATCCAAGGTCATCACTGAACAGAGGACAGGGAATTCCCTGAGTGACTAGACAAACACATGGAAATAAAATTTCTGAGTAACACTGAAACCACAATCTCTTCTCTCTGTTGCTGGAAAGACTATTAAAGGAGCATGCTAACTACATACCTTCTCATTTAAGTGGATTTAAAAAATCTTGTTGCATTTTTCTGCTGTAGGCTTATGCATACTTTCAACACAGATCATAATACTAAGTGACATTTCCACAATATTTTAATGTCTTTTTCATTGGCAATTAAAGAAAATATAAATTTTCCTAAGCATATGAAATTTTCTGGTGTAGGAAATTAAACAGTGATCCTGAATATCCACTAAAGTTCCCAAGCACTCCTTATAATGGAATACTGTATTCTGAACGCTATGAAAGTGAAAATCCTTGCATTTATTTATGTAACACACAGTAATAAACAACAAATTTAACATACAAGTCAATGTGTATGTTAAAGTTATGTATATGCTAAAGGATATGTTCCTTTAGGACCTTTCAATTCCTTAACATTTCCACAGTCATAATTGTTTATCTGGCTGGAGGTTGAATGACTATTTCCATTTTGCAAACAAGAGCTCTAGGTGGTAAATAGTCGTACCCTAAGTTAGATGAGTAACAGTACAGCTCATTTAGTGAGTTTTTACTATATGCCAAAAACTACAGTAAGTGTTTTTGTAGCTTAGACCTTACCCTCTGAAGTCAGACAGACTGAGGTCTAATGCAGGGGTCAGCAACCCACTCCAGTATTCTTGTCTAGGAAATCCCATGGACAGAGGAGCATGGTGGGCTATAGTTCACAGGATGGCAAGAGTCAGACACAACTTAGGGACTAAACCACCACCACCAAACTTTTTCTGTAAAGAGCCACAAAAAGGAAACATTTGAGGTTTTGTATCCCATATGGTCTCCATAACCACTATTCAACTGTGCCATTATAGCACAAAAACAGCTATAGATAATGCTTAAGTGGTTAGATATAGCAGTGTTCTAATAAAACTTTATTTATAAAAACAGGCAGCAGGAAAGGGGAACAGGTGTGGCCAGTGAGCCATAGTTTAGTGATGCTGATCCAATCCCACTATATCCTACCTTCTTAAGCCTGAGTGAGCTATTCTATAAGCCGCTGTTAACTGTAAAATAGTGGTAATAATCACACACAGTGCCTGTGTTTATTGTAAAAACTTAAAAATGTATGTTAAGCTATTAGCCCACTGCCAGAAATCAGCATCTGGTAAAACATTATAACTATCTTCATCATCACATTGATCCTCAAAACCAACTGTGAAATAAATATTTTTGCCTCCATTTTAGAGATAAGACAACAGAAGCTTAAAAAGTAACTTAGCCACTGTCCTACATCTAACAGACAACCACAGGGCTAGATCAAACTCAGATACATTTCCTCCAGTAATGATTAAATATTATTGCATGAACTAGTGGACCTAATTAGACCAAGGCATAATTCTTCTATTCTACGGCATAAACTAAGTCCAAAAATTCACTAAAGACACATTTACAGACTCAACACACAGCACAAGCTGTTCTTAAGGTGAAGAGAATTTGTTAAATCCACAGTTTATGTATAAGCATAAGTTTGCTCTATTATTTTTTAAATCTGTGCACAAGGACATTAGTCTCTGTCCCTCTCTGAAACCACGCGTTAGCGATTTTGAACACTGTACTTGAACAGCATGCCTACAAAAGGCTCATTGTCGCTCTTTTCCTCTAACTTGACCTTTACTTTCTGTTCTCAAGTTTCTAGAGTTCTCATACATACTGCAGGTGTGTCAGTAACCAATTATTTTTTAAAAATCCAGGCAGTCACTTCTCTCATAATGAAAATATACACTCTGGTGAAGCCAATTAATATTCTTTCATTTTAAATCACGCCTCCTGTGCCTGTCCATTTTTACTCTCTGGCATTCCTTTATCTTGAATTACAAGTGGCCTGTGAGGAGAAAGGCAAATACGGAGTACCTCAAGCCAAGAAAAGCAGTCAATTCGTGGACTGGTCCTGAACTGGATTGCACATTGGGAGAGTCCTCCAAGATGTTTATAAATAGAAAATAAGTTCAAACTAACAAACACAGGATGACTGCACATTCTTCCTGCAAAGCACACTAAGTCACTTTCTAAACAGAGGAGGTGCTGAGGCTGTGGGCCACTCCCATGGCAGGTTTCCTGCCCCGGGTCTAAGTTGCTTCCAGAGCTACTCGCTCTAACAGACAGTCTGTTCTACCCTTGCCCTTCCTGAAAACCTGCCCAGGACCCCACAGGGGAAGCAGTCTACCTGATGCCTTTGCCACCCCTCCTTCTCCAACTTCAACTGTCCTTCTTCCCCAGCCCTCCACTCCTCACAAGTGCTATTTGTGATTTGCTACACCGGGGTCTCAAAGAGTCCGACACAACTTTAGCAACTAAACACCAACACCATAAATACCCATCTTTGGGCCCAAATCACTACTTCAAGCACCTCTCCCCCAAATCAGCTATCTCCTCCACCATCAAGACTCCAGAGCCCATCTTGATTATTAAAAATAATTCAAGACAGTAACGACGATCCTAGATGCAAGGCACAAAAGAGACACAAATGTAAAGAACAGACTATTGGACTCTGTGGGAGGAGGCAAGGGTGGGATGATTTGAAAGAATAACACTGAAACATGTATGTTACCATATGTAAAATAGACTACCAGTGCAAGTTTGATGCATGAAGCGGGGGGGACTCAAAGCCAGTGCTCTGGGACAACACAGAGGGATGGGGTGGGGAGGGAGGCGGGAGGGGGCTTTGGGATGGGGGAGGTGTATGTGCACCTGTGGCTGATCCATGTCAATGTGTGCCTGGGGCCACCACAGTGTTGGAAAGTGACTGTCCTCCAATTAAAATAAATTAAAAAAAAAAAAAAAACTCTTTCTTGGTGCCACTCCCGTTGTTTACATTCACCTCACTAGAAGCACCTCTCACAGGGGACCCCAATTACTTATTCACCTCAGTCTTCCACACTTTTGGAGGGCAGAGCTTTTCTTAGACACTTTTGACTAAGTCAGTTTGTGTAAAACAGCACCTGACTTGTGGGTGGCAATCAAAATACACTTTGTTAAATGAATAAATTAGTTCCTTCTAAGCTAGTTTGGTATTAGCCCTGAATAATATATGTTCATGCCATCCACATTACCAAGATATGCCACTTCAAGTCATTTGCAGGCAAAATCATTGGTGTGATGCTAAAATTAACTGGGAGAAACCACCAGAAACCATGCTGAGGTCTGAAAGGCATGATGTGGAAATTAGAATTCATTTGGCTATTGAAGCTGTTCTTGCTACAAAGTTCAATGTCTCTTTAACATGCAGATTCTATTAGAGCTCTTTATGAAGTTTACTGTATATTTCTCTTTTCTCAATTCTTTCGTATTTACTGATCCAAACACCACTGGCATGTATTATTCTTATGTGTGTGAGGTGGGGGAGGGGGTGCCAGTTTAATAGCAATCTATCAGTCAGGTGAAATAACCAGTAAAAGAACTTGCTGCTGCCACTGGAACCTCCTTGACCTTTCCCTCCCCTTCAGCACTGGTGACCATCTCTCCCCCAGCAGACTGCCTGACAAGGCACCTGTCTTGTTCTCCTTAATTGAGAGGACACGTGCAAGTGGTTTGGCACTGTCTGGCACAATACAGTTGATGAAGACTGGTGAATTTCTTCTGTCTTCATTCATTCTCCTAACTCTTATTCCTGGATCCTGTTAATTCCTTCCCTCTTCTGAATCTGAAATCTTCCCATTCCAAACCCCTACTTCTTGGCCAAAGCCAGCCTTGAGTCCTCAGTAGGAGAACACCCTCTTTCTGAATTTGTTCTTTTCAAGAAAGAGAAAAAAATCACCCCCTACTCTTCCAGGCCCATATTAATTTCTCCAATCCCTGACAGGGGTGTCTGAAATTATTCTGTTGGATAAGACCATTTTTAGCTTGAGTTCTTTGCTCAGAGTTGCTTGTTAAAATTCGAATGGCCCTGAGAAGAGTAACAGTATCAGTTAACAACACCTGATCTGCAGTAAGAGGGACAGACAAAAATGCATGCCCCATCTCTTTGGGGAAAGTCCAAAGCATGAAACACTACCCAGGTATCCAGGTGGAGTGAATTTCACAGAGCAGAAAGATGGGCTTGAGATGGAGAAGGTAGGAAACAAAACCCCCACAAATTTGCCAGTGTTCCCTTATCCTTAGATGACACCTGTCTGTGTGTTAGTCGCTAAGTTGTGACCCCACAGACTGTAGCCTGCCAGGCTGCTCTGTCCATGGAATTCTTCAGGCAGAAATAAGGGAATGGTTGCCATTCCCTTCTCCAGGGGATCTTCCTGACCCAGGGATTGAACCCTGGTCTCTGGCATTGCAGGCAGACTCTTTACCCTCTGAGCCACCAGGGAAGATACCTATCTAGTAAATTACAAATACCTTCTCAATCTTGGCTGCACTATGAGACTAGGAACCCTGACTTAAATTCCTTTGATTAAAATAGTACAGCAATGCCTATCAAAATGGTATACAGCAAAGGCTCAATAAATGGCAGTAACTTAAGTTCCAGCCTTCCCAGACTCATTCCTAAAGCTGTGTTCAGCAACAGTCATTTAAGGATGCCTAGTCTTCCTCAAATCCTCTATGGTAGTGTCTAACTAGGTAGACAGATCATCACAAACTTTAAGGTCCTAAAGGTCTTTGTCAGCTGACGCTTTTCTACCTAGTTACCTTTCCTGACAACCACACAAACACAGGTGATTTGATGAATTTATTGCCACAATTCTATCTCATGTCCATGAAAGTTTCTTTTCCCCTGACTCAAATATTTTCTTGTCTTTCTTTAAAAATAAATTTTAAAGTCATCATAGTTATTATGGAGAGGGATGTATTTTTTTTTCCGACTCTCCATTGTACTTTTATGATTGAAAGTAGAAAACAAAAACTGTTTTAATTAGAAGCAACTGTGTCAACTCCCAATCATGTCTACCACTTTATAAATGGACTCTAAAATCCAGAATACAATTGTAAATGATATAAAGAGCTGAAAACGGGGAGACAGATCTGGGACCTAAAAGCTCATAGTACTTAGCAAAATGACAGTTTAACACAAAGCAATGAAATTTGTAAAGTATTTACAATGTGGTTAGTGTTTACGAAAACACTGTATTCCTACCCTTCGCCAAAATATTTAACATCACCAATTACTATCTTAAGTCTTAAACTGTCCATGTCATAATCATTTAAGAAGCTAGAATAACAATTATTTTGAAATCATAAATTATGGACATTTTGAAATAATTACTCACAGGTTTCATATTTCTATGTACTTTAAACTTTCAATATTATTAAAATAATTATTTATCTTAATATTAATAATTCCCACTAACATCTAAGTGCAACATACAAAATGTTTTAAAATGTAAAATAATTAACAATAATTATGAAGCCATAGAATTACAGTTGGAAAGAATATCACTCCTCTTAAGTGATACATGATGGTAAGTATTTAACAATTAGATGAGTATAGGAAAGCATCTGATATGCAGCATTTCCCAAGGTTTTATAGCACAAATAATTTCCCCAATTTCATGTTACCAACATGAAGTCAGGGGTCACAGAGTTGGAACGATAAGCCTACAGTCGGCTCTTGTGAGCCCATCCAAGCTGGCTCTGGCACATCCTAAATATGCAAAACCAGACAGTGGAGCCTTTCATTCCTGAACGGTTTTCACAGACTGACCACTGCTTTATAACCCACTGTACCTTGAACACTTACTGACTTAACACCCATACATTATCGTGCTTACATGTTTACTGACCAACTACTATACTGATTCTGGATATATAAAACACAGTGGTGAACACATTGTACCTCACAACGCACCCTGTGTGCTGTGCTTAGTCGCTCGGTCATGTCTGACTCTTTGCAACCTCATGGACTGCAGCTCGCCAGGCTCCTCTGTCCATGGGGTTCTCCAGGCAAGAATACTGGAGTGGGTTGCCATGCCCTCCTCCAGGGCATAATGCACCCTATGTACATATATATGAGTTTAGGTACACATACACATGTACACATATATGTGAGTTTAAGTACACACACACACACACACAAACCAACCCAGAAGCTTCACAAGATAAAACACTCTTCCTATATGCAATGCACAAAATTTTCTATTCTCTTCTATTTCCTTTTTAAATATCTGACCTTGATCCATTAAATTGGATTCATAATGCCACTATTTCAGTAGAACCCCCCAAATTGAGAAAAAGTGTTCTACTGGACGCTAAGCTCACTGAAGATAGGATTAAATGTCTCTTGTCTGTGTCTAGCCATGTGACTAGTAGTAATTTCTGAGGCCCAAGAAGGTTTAGTGACTGCCCAAAGGTGAATCTGAATCTGCCAACTTTGTTAAAATATCCCTCAAGGCAAGTGACCATTCATTACACAGAATCAGTATATTCACGGCTCAACATAGAAAGCTAGAGGGTCTTTTAAGACAGACACTCCTTCACCAGAAATTGATGGAAATGTTTTTTTATAATTGTACTAAAGCCTAGGCCTGTCTGCCTAGGATGACTAAGCAAATCTGAGTGGGCAGATTTTCCCTTTTACTGATAATATTCACCCCTAAAAAGTGTTGACAAGACACCTATCTTTTTCACAAAACATTTCCAATTCTCTAGGAAGGGAACCTATATAAATGCTGATAAAATTAAATATATTATATAGAATATACATACTCCCATATATAATATACATTAACATCAGCTTTCCAATAACCAGAAGCCAAAGGTTTAATTGGAGAAAATACTCACTCAGGAAAATAAAGTCAGGATCCATGGCCTTTTCTCT
Organism: Bos indicus x Bos taurus; assembly: GCF_003369695.1. Taxonomy (NCBI): domain Eukaryota; kingdom Metazoa; phylum Chordata; class Mammalia; order Artiodactyla; family Bovidae; genus Bos; species Bos indicus x Bos taurus. The sequence continues at coordinate 43,403,934 of NC_040096.1, read as the reverse complement.
TCAGTGTGCTCATGCACCAATTCCTTTTTATAGGTGCTATTAAATGTACACTATAGTTTCAAGACAATCCAGATAAGTATCTTCACTAAAATACACAGCACCATTAATCATCTCAGTGACAATGCTCCAATTTAACATCTTGGGGATTTCCTCCCCTTCTTCATCATTTATTTGCCAATATTTCCTTGTTATGAATATCCCCCTAGTGACTTTCCCTGGCAGTCACAGCTGTGCTGCCTACTGTGTCTACCTTGACTACAAATAACACCAATTCTTAAAAGAGCAAGCCCTTCAGATGACACCTCCGGTTCGAAGAGAAGCCTGGCTACAGACTGAATTCCCGGAGACCCCATCCACACTCTCGCGAGTTTGAACTGATAAACCTCAGCTTCTAAGCAGATAGGAATGTTAGACACGTGATGCTGGCCTAATTACAAATGAACAACAGTTGGCTGAATGGTCAACAATCAACTGCTGCTTTATATGGTCCTTAAAGGACCCCCTTCTTCTACAGCAAAAGGCTTTCTCCGAAGCAGCCACGGATCACAACAGAGCCACAAAATCACTTAACAAATTACAGAAACCCAACTACCAACAGCCTCAGTAATTATGACTCACAGATAATCAGAATTTTCCAAAAAAAATACCATCAGAAACAATTCTACATTATAATTACACTAATTCTGATGAAGATAATAACACTATTTAGGCAAAAGAATATCAAGAAATAAAGCCAGAGAAAAGTTGCAAAGATACAAGAAAGAGTCCCAGTGCCATCCAGTATCTACTTCTTGTCCACTTCAGAGAGCAGCCTCCACAGGCTCCAGGATTTCTTGATCTTTTATAAAATGGAAACCATGAAAAAAAAAAAAAAAAAACACTCCACAACCAACTGAAGAAGGAAATAAAAGCAGAACTCACCAGCTTGTATTCAGATAGGAGGTTTAAGGAAAAAGTGTACTTTTTTCAGTAATAAAACTCTACTGCAAAAGAAGAGTCTGAAGACAGAAACACACCAAAGTAGATTTGCAAAGTATATCCAGAAAGGCTAATGCCTTCAGTGAAATTGTGTTTACCTTACTTTACATTTTCTATAGGGAGATTTGATTAATTAAAAGTTAATGTTGCTTCTATCAATATTCCATAACTTTTCTGGAAAGCTCTTTTTTTTTTTTTTTTTTCAGTTTTGGGAAGACACCAATTTAGACTATTGTGTTAGACAAACAAAACCACAAAAGGCTTACCAGTCAAGCTAAGATACATTAAAATGCCTTTCCTCCCCAGAGCAGAGTGTTTACTTCAGCAATAGTAACAACCCCTCGTTACCAACCATGCAGATTCTGTTAAGTAATGGACAAAGCAAACGGCAGCAAAGGCAGAGGACTCAACTTCAATTTAACTGTCCTGTAAGGTACATAGTAATTAGCTGCAAAGCTCTGAAATCTTAGCTAGCATGTTAAGTCTGCTACATGACAGTATAATTTGACTTCTTAAAGGATTATGCAAATTACAACTCATCATTCCATTACAGGATTGAAAAAAAGTGACAGCTAATTTATACATAACACACCTTTCAAATCCCTAAGATGCGTAGCACCTGTGCAATGTATTTTGCCGAGATTTTCTTGCATATAAGTACTTGTTTATTGCAATATAAAGAAGCTTACCTAAGAGCTTTAATATAGTCATTTAAAAAAAGAACTTTTAGACCACAATTTCAGAAGAATAAACATTTTTTTCTGTCTTGATTTCAGAGGCAAAAATTTTTTGTTGTTTTTGTTTGGTTTGGTTTGTTTTTCCCCACTAAATTAGAGAACTATAAGGTTTCAATACAAGGATATTTTTGAATAGCTGGCAACCACAAGCACTGATGCACGAGCCAGAAGGAAGACTCACAAAGATTTCAACATACTTCTGGTAGGTAGATTCACAGTAGATTCCGTCATATCTGTAGATTTTCCTACATTCTGATTGGTTGGGCAGAGGATGCTGGGCAGTTATTCTGTAGAGGCATCAAAAACAGATAGACATGACTAGAGGTTCTCTACAGTCAACCGGAATGCAGGATAACAAGTATGTTGAAATTTAATATTAGTTTGCTTTTTA